>NW_023185225.1:0-1284 GCF_002007445.2 Ailuropoda melanoleuca | reverse complement strand
AGACTCCTCGGGCACCCACACCCTTGCTCTCCTGCCTCATCCACATCTCCCTTCTCTCCAAGGATCATCACAATCCACGTACAGATAGGCTGCAGCTCTACCCACCTTTGAAGAAAAGAAGAGCCCCCCCACCCCACCCCCCAGCTTGCCTGGCTCCTGCGGCTCCCCGTGGGCCTGGCTCTGGCCTGCTGTGCCCCAGTCTGCTGCTCTCTCATAGCAAAGCCCACAGCAGGGACTTACGGTCTCAGTCCTGGAGGCTGGAAGTCCCAGATGAATGTGCGGTCAGGCTGGGGTCTCCGGCCGTGTCCGCAAGGTCTGCAGCCTTGCCATGTCCTCCCGGGGCTTTCCCTCTGTGTGCATTTGCCCCTGCAACTCTGTGTGTGTCCCGTTTCCTCCTCCTACTGGGACACTGGTCCTGCTGGGCTGGGGCTAACTCTAACAGCTTCATTTTAACTTAACCAGCTCTTTACAGACCTTACCTCCAACTACAGGTCCCGGGGTTCAGGCTTCAATGTATGAACTTGGGGGATGCCCTTCAGCCCATCAGCTTTAGAGCAGGTCTTTTTGGAAATGTTGTCTACACTGTCTGTCCCCCGCTCCTCCGCTGCCCTCTGTCTGGACCCCAGCACTCTATTTCAGTAGCTCTTATCAAGGTCACTGGTGGGTCCCAAGCAGCTTAGTTCAGGGTTCCATTCTTGGTCCTCCCAGGACCTGACCCCGGCCTCACGTGACCATCCACCGCACGCTCAGGACATGGCATGGGTCCCACCATACTGACCCCTCTTTCCTACTTCTCTTTTCTGATTCCTCAGTAACCCCCCACCTCAGGGTCAGGGTGTCCGGGGCCTCTGCTCCCCATGCTCTCCTTCCCCGAGTGCTCCCTGTCTCACGACTGCCGGGTCTCTGTCTGCTGCTCAGGCCCCCTCCTGAGTTCTAGATGCTAACAGCCAACAGTCTCAACTTATCTGCCTGGACGTGGCGTAGATCCAGAATTTCCTGACCCTGCCAGGTGCTCAGGCTACACGCCTCCGAGANGAGAGACTCCTGAGTCCTCTCTGGGAAACAGGAGTACGTCCCCTTGCTCAGTGCAGGAGTCCCACCTGCTCTGGCGAGATCATGGAGAATGCTGTTCTTACGCCTCGTCGGAGCATCTGTTTGGGGACGTGCCCACCCAGCAGGTGGCGTATAGCACAGTGTGCCGGAGACACCGCCTAGCTCAGAAAAGGGGACTTGGAGTCTGGCCACGAACCCCTCGGGCGGTCTTGGCCAAGTCCCTTCTGCCTT
>NW_023185224.1:0-1035 GCF_002007445.2 Ailuropoda melanoleuca | reverse complement strand
AAGGGATAGATACAGAAGGCTAGCGTACAGAATTGGCAAACTGTCACGAGCTGAATGCCTAGGCCGATGTTGCATGTAATTTCCCAGAATTTTATCCACCAAACAAAAACACAGTTCACCATTAACACCTGCTCTGTGTGATTCTTGTGCTGCAGAGCAATGTGTTCCCGAGGCCACGGTCGATGAGCGATATGGATCACAGATTCTGCCTTATGTTGTGAGGACTCTGAGTTTCTGATTGAGGTATGCCCCCCAACCATGTCAGTCATCAATGCAGCACACTGAGGACCTCCAGGAGCATGCAATTCAATCCAACAACCATCTATGGAGGGTCTTACAAATGCTTATGCAAACCTATGCCGGCCCCATCAAAGTACTGTCTCTGTCCTGGGGCTCTTAGAGTCTACATATGGGACAAGTTTCTAAATATTTGCACATGTTGTGATCATTGTAAGTTCAAGTCACAAAGACAGCAAAGGCAAAGAGCTTTACCTTCACTTGAAAATCAAGGGAAGCCTTACAGTGGAGTTAGTGGTCGAGATAGATTTTGATGTATGGATCAGAATTTTCATGGAAGACAAGGTAGGGAAAGGCTTTCATATCAGGGAGGCTAGACGATGAAAGCAGAGGTATGAGAAGTCCCTTTATTTGTTCCTTCACGTAGTCCTTGCTCTTTTCTTCTACACATACTTAATTCACAGATACCTTTAAGTAGGCAGCATTCTTGATGCTAGCTATACAGTGATGAACATGATAAAGGGTCTGCCTGACGTTCTTTCTAGTAGGAGATCCAGATTAATAATACACATGCAAGAAAATTTATAGTATATAAGTGCTACAGGAAACAGTAAGTCAGAGTACGGGAAGGGAGAGTAATAGAAAAAGGAGAGCATTAGTATGGTGGTCTAGAATGATCTCTCTAAGGAAGAGACATTTCTAATGCCACATAAGTTTGGATAGACACGATGTGATGTCTTCCAGAGACCATAGTAATTGGTCTGTGTTGGAGCATAAAGTAGGAGGAGTATAAAATAC
>NW_023185223.1:0-718 GCF_002007445.2 Ailuropoda melanoleuca | reverse complement strand
TTGTTGTTTCTTGCCTGATAATTCAGTCTTCTAACATGATTGCACTAAAGTTTTTTAAAGCGACTGGTAGCCTAGAAAAGTTACGACTTCATAGTCCACTACNCCTCTCCAGCAATTGTTGTTTCTTGCCTGATAATTCAGTCTTCTAACATGATTGCACTAAAGTTTTTTAAAGCGACTGGTAGCCTAGAAAAGTTACGACTTCATAGTCCACTACTAAATAATGTGTTGTGAATTTCTGGGTTTCTTATCACATTTTGGAAAATCCTTGTCAAATTTTCTTCGTATATGAGCAATCAGATTCCAGGACATTTCTTACACAATAGCTAATCTTCAAGGCTTTTTTAAAAATTAGTTTTTTAGTGCTGCTATAACAAGCTTAGTGACTTAAAACCACAGAAATTTATTATCTTGCCATTCTTTAGGTCACAAGTCCAATACTGATTTTACTGCAGTAAAATCAGGTTATCAGCAGGGCTGTGTTCATTTCTGGAGGCTCTAGGGGAGAATCCATTTCCTTGCCTTCTCTGGCTTCTAGAGACAGTCACATTCCTTGGCTGTGAGGTCTAGCCCCCTTTCAGTATCTTTAAAGCCCAAAATGTTCTCTAGTCAGATTTCCCTCTAACCCACTCTTTTCCTTCTCTTTCCATTTTTAAAAATGCTTGTGAGTAGATCAGGCTCACCCAGATAATCCAGGATAATCTCTTCATCTCAAAGT
>NW_023185222.1:0-718 GCF_002007445.2 Ailuropoda melanoleuca | reverse complement strand
ACTTTGAGATGAAGAGATTATCCTGGATTATCTGGGTGAGCCTGATCTACTCACAAGCATTTTTAAAAATGGAAAGAGAAGGAAAAGAGTGGGTTAGAGGGAAATCTGACTAGAGAACATTTTGGGCTTTAAAGATACTGAAAGGGGGCTAGACCTCACAGCCAAGGAATGTGACTGTCTCTAGAAGCCAGAGAAGGCAAGGAAATGGATTCTCCCCTAGAGCCTCCAGAAATGAACACAGCCCTGCTGATAACCTGATTTTACTGCAGTAAAATCAGTATTGGACTTGTGACCTAAAGAATGGCAAGATAATAAATTTCTGTGGTTTTAAGTCACTAAGCTTGTTATAGCAGCACTAAAAAACTAATTTTTAAAAAAGCCTTGAAGATTAGCTATTGTGTAAGAAATGTCCTGGAATCTGATTGCTCATNTTTCTGTGGTTTTAAGTCACTAAGCTTGTTATAGCAGCACTAAAAAACTAATTTTTAAAAAAGCCTTGAAGATTAGCTATTGTGTAAGAAATGTCCTGGAATCTGATTGCTCATATACGAAGAAAATTTGACAAGGATTTTCCAAAATGTGATAAGAAACCCAGAAATTCACAACACATTATTTAGTAGTGGACTATGAAGTCGTAACTTTTCTAGGCTACCAGTCGCTTTAAAAAACTTTAGTGCAATCATGTTAGAAGACTGAATTATCAGGCAAGAAACAACAA
>NW_023185221.1:0-1029 GCF_002007445.2 Ailuropoda melanoleuca | reverse complement strand
CTCACACTCCATATAAGCTATAAGTAATTCTTGGGGGAGACACCTTCTAAATATCTCCTGTTTCTGCCCGCCTTTACCATGTCCCAGCTATCATCGTCTTCCANGAGATAGAGATTTATCTGTCGGATAAAAGGAAAGCAGGTCAGTGTGACTGGAACCTAACAAGGGAGAGACCCCTGGAAGATGCATTTTGTGCTTTTCGCAAAAGCAATTTTATCCTTCCAATTATTTGGGGGCAAAAATAGTGTTATTCTTGGCTCTTCTCTCACACTCCATATAAGCTATAAGTAATTCTTGGGGGAGACACCTTCTAAATATCTCCTGTTTCTGCCCGCCTTTACCATGTCCCAGCTATCATCGTCTTCCACGTGGATTATTGCAGAGCTTCTCAGTGATCTCTCCGTGGATTATTGCAGAGCTTCTCAGTGATCTCTCCGTGGATTATTGCAGAGCTTCTCAGTGATCTCTCCGTCTCACACTTGTTCTGCTTCAGGCTACTTTCAATGCAGCAGCCGCTTCTCCAACCTTCTCTCTACTTTTGCGGTCCCTTCTCTTTGTTCACACAGCTAGCTACAGTCATGTTGAGAGGCCATAAATGTACACAGAGTTTTCCAAGCTTTCGTTTCTCAGATCTATTTTACGAAATTGTTTAAAGAAGTTTTTGACATCATACATGTGAAGGCTTACTATCATGATTCCTAAGTTCTAATTAAATACCAGCAGCTATTAACATTATTACTGATGATTATAAAATTGACTAGTTAAGAGAAATAAAACACGCCACTCACAGAGACTGACTTTCCTTGTTCTGTTTCTAGTTGTTGCCATAAGTTCATACAACACCATTTGACTTTAAACAGTGCATTTTCTTTTATAAGGCACTTAGTCCAAGAAGTTATTGCTTTTGTATTAATCTTGTAGTAAATCTAGAACGAGTAGACAAACAATACTTTTTTAAAAAATATTTTATTTATTTATTTGAGAGAGAGGGAAAGCACAGAGGGACAGTGACAGGAGAAGTTGACTCCC
>NW_023185220.1:1194-1349 GCF_002007445.2 Ailuropoda melanoleuca | reverse complement strand
GCTTTCCCCTCACACTTTGTTTCTTGGTTCTAAGGGCTGGATCCTCCCCAGGCCTCTCCACCCAATGTGGATTCGGGGTCCCCAGTGAAAAGGCTGCTGTTCACTGAAAGTGTTTTCCTGGACGCTCTGCTTTATTACCAATGAGAAGGGCGCAG
>NW_023185220.1:482-1016 GCF_002007445.2 Ailuropoda melanoleuca | reverse complement strand
GGTGTTGTTTCTGACGGACGTGTTTTGGGCCTTTTCGTTCCTTTGCCGCCAGCAGTTTTGACAGGATTTCCCTAGGGAGCAAGCATTTCGTTGGAAGCGGGATTTGCGCGAATTGTCTTTCTCAGTGCTGTGTTCGTCGTGTTTCACTCACGGAACCAAAGCACCTTGATTCCTGTTCCACCTTCCATAAGGCCATCGTGACTTCAAGGGCTTTCCCCTCACATCTTGTTTCTTGGTTCTAAGGGCTGGATCCTCCCCAGGCCCCTCCACCCAATGTGGAATCGGGGTCCCCAGTGAAAAGGCTGCTGTTCGCTGGAGGTGTNGCTGTTCGCTGAAGGTGTTTTCCTGGACGCTCTGCTTTATTACCAATGAGAAGGGCGCTGAGTCCTCGAAATTCGTGAACCTTTTCATTCATGCTCCCTTACTCACGAGAGATGATGATCGTTGATATTTATCAGGACTGTGTGGTGTCTCAGAGACCACTATGGGGCACTCTCGTCAGGCTTCCGCGACCACTTTCCCTCATGTTTCCCT
>NW_023185220.1:0-252 GCF_002007445.2 Ailuropoda melanoleuca | reverse complement strand
TCCACCTTCCATAAGGCCGTCGTGACTTCAAGGGCTTTCCCCTCACACTTTGTTTCTTGGTTCTAAGGGCTGGATCCTCCCCAGGCCTGTACACCCAATGTGGAATCGGTGTCCCCAGTGAAAAGGCTGCTGTACGCTGGAGGTGTTTTCCTGGACGCTCTGCTTTATTACGAATGAGAATGGCGCTGAGTCCTCGAAAATCCGGAAGGTTTTCATTCATGCTCCCCTACTCACGAGAGATGATGATCGTTG
>NW_023185219.1:0-1619 GCF_002007445.2 Ailuropoda melanoleuca | reverse complement strand
AATCTCCCGTAACCTACATTCTTGAGATTGGATTTTTTTGCACCAAGATTCTGTTTTAGCTTTCTCTTCTACTAACCCATCCTCCAATTTGCCGATACATTCTTCTGCCTCATTCACCGTGGCCGTCAGAGCCTCTAGTTTTGACTGCATTTGGTTCATAGAATTTTTAATTTCTGCCAGATTCGCTCTCATTTCCGCCCTTTGAGATTCTATGTTCTCATTAACATTTTTGTTAGTACTTTTTTCAAGTCTACACATCATCTTGACCCTTGTTACTCTGAACTCCATTTCTGATAATTTGGTTATATCCATATCCATTAGTTCTGTGGCAGAGGCCACAGACTCATTGTCTTTTCTTTGCTGGGGGGGATTTCTCCTTCTCGTCATTCTGATGAGGAGAGGTTGCGGGGTTGTCCAGAGCCCAAATTATTGACCAGGACCCAGGCAGTGTGCACTTGTTTTATAGGGACCTTAGGGATGTGGGCTTCTTGATTTTTCAGCCTGCCTTCTGGGGGAGGGGTCTGCCATGCTGATTGATACTCAGGCAACTCTGTTTGGGTAGATTCTCCATGTCCCCTTGGAGGGGGGATGGGGATGGGCACACTGTGAGCCAGTATTTCCAGGCTTTGGTTCTCTGGCGGCTTTCCCTGGCAGTTTGCTGTGCCTCTTCTGAGAGAGCAGCAATGGCAGACTCCCAGCCTGGGTCTCAGAACACAGGGATCGCAGACCAGTCTCCACTGATGTTCTGGCCACTTTAACTTTGTTTCTGTTGGTGCTGCTCAACCCTGCAGCATCCTGGGTTGTGTGCCCTACACCCAGCGTCCCAGCCCTCTCTTCCAGGGCTGGCACGTCTCGGTCCTTTGTGTTTCTAACACTGCCAGCCACCAGCCGCCAGCCACCCCTACGTGCTCTGGAGCTTCCAGTCTCAGTCTGGATCCAGTGAGTACACTGGAGCTCCGTTTCAGTCTGGTGGCACGCGTTCCCAGCTCACGGTCTCAGTCTGCTCTCTCGCAGGTGCTGGTCCGCAAGTCCACCTGCTCCCCCATGCAGGTGGCTACCCCTTCCCGTGGCCCAAACGTGGCGGCCCCCCCCCTTCCATTTATCTTCCGATATCTGTGCGCGGTTTCATGGCTCCCCGCTTCGTACCTCAATACTCAGTGCTGGAGATGTTCATTTGTAGAGATCCAGATGTATCTTCCTGCGTCTCATGCTGATTCTGTGGATGTTCAGTCTGGTCTGGTACCTATCCAACTTGACTCAGGGGATCAGCTGAAAAAGGAGTCCCTTACTCCTCCGCCATCTTAACTCCCCATTGGTTTCACTTTTAATCTGAGCAGCTAATACTGTATTCATTCATTCAAAATCTATAGGCCTGGGGCTATAGATATCACAAATCAGAAAGAAACCATGGCTAATATTTGTCTAAAGGAAGGATATTAGTGTATATACGAAAACCTTTTCATTTATGGTGCCAACACAAAGAAATATAACCTGTTATTTAAGGACACTTGAATTTGGTTAAGGGATCTTTACCTTGGGCAAATAAGCAAAATTGAGTTTTTTGGGGGAGTGGATCCTTAACAATGCAAGAAGGCTTGAAGACACTGTGTGCCTCTGAT
>NW_023185218.1:0-562 GCF_002007445.2 Ailuropoda melanoleuca | reverse complement strand
AATTGGAAGTCCTGGGCCCTGGGTAGTCAGTTAAGGGTGCAACTCTTGATTCCAGCTCAGGTCTTAATCTCAGGGTCCTGAGTTCAAGCCCTGCAATGGACTCTGCACTGGGCATGGAGCCTACTTTTAAAAAAATTAAATAAAATTGGAAGTCCTGATTTAAGGGAAAAGGAGCAATTCCAGTCCTCAACGGGATTTCTAATGAAAAGTTCGCTCTAAGCTTAGATGAGTGAACCAAATACATTTNAGCTTAGATGAGTGAACCAAATACATTCCCACAGCTGCTCCAATTAAATAAGGATAACTTAAGTCAACAAAAACTTTTGCATATAATCCCAGTAAAAACAACAGTGTCTACGGATTCATGCTTGGGGATGAATTGACTACGTGGTTGCTTCTCAAGAAGTTGAGATGCACACCACAATGATAACCTTCAATACACCCCCAAATCTACCTTCCTTTCCACTTCCAAAACGTCAGGAAAAGCCTATAATCCATCAAACTGTTCCACCCAGGCACTATTGCTTGAACTCTGATCAATGTTGTGCATTTTTGAAATGAT
>NW_023185217.1:0-2163 GCF_002007445.2 Ailuropoda melanoleuca | reverse complement strand
TTAGGATTCTTTCGACTCTGTGGATCTATGAGAAATATGTCTGCAAACCTCTCTGATTCATGGGGAAAAAACCGAATATAAGAGTTTCCTACTAAAAATTAAATGATATATCCGTATCTCCATTACNATCCGTATCTCCATTATATTAAATTCAAAAATATGCTAATGTGAATTTATTTCAGAAATGTATGTTAATGAGCTGCTTTTTGTTTGTTGCAACAAATGTTTCTATAGTATTCGTTCTGTATCTGTACTAAGAAACTGGTAACTTATTTAACCTGTCATAGGAACCCTATGAGCTAGGTCTGTTACTATCCTCTTTTTTAAAGATAAGGAAACCAGAGAGTTTAAGTAATTTGCCCAAAGTCACACAGCAAATGCATACACAGTACAGCTGGGATTTTAATCCTGGGATTCAAGCTCTATNGAGCTCTACAGTGCCTCTTTGTTTTTAGTTTCTTCCATTTTATTCTTTACCACCTATTTTTGGTATTATCTTGTAGTGATTGAAGTAGATACTCATCAGAAAAAAAGTGGGAAATTCAAAAATTTGGGGGGGAATTACTTTTGCCTTTCTGGGCATTTTCTTAATAGTTGCCAGTATGTTGACACTTTGGGTTTATATCCCTTCCACCCCTAGCAAAAACAAAGAAAGAAACCGTGGAAACCAACAATTATGTAACGATAATGTCATTTTGAATGCTTATTTCTCTGAATTTGGTTCAGAGGAACCTAGATCCCCCCCCGCCATCAATTGCTAAAATTACACATTCTAAGACTGTCTCTTACAGTTTTTACTCCCTGAACTGATCGCTTATGGGTCTCATCCAGTAAGGAATGTGGTGATGGGGCTGAGATTTCTGTCATTAAGGAATGTCTGGCTTCACAGAGAGTAATCAATGTAAGCATCCCACATCCAGTTATTTCTGTTCCCTCCCATGTGGGTTTTAACGATACAGGATAACATTTGTGGGAAGAGAGTGAGTATAATCAGAAACATTAGAGTGTCATTTTCTTGAGTTATGTTTTTAAAAATAAGTCAGTTTCCGCCGAGAATTGAAAATGACTGGCCCAAGACATGTTTGACCTGAGTCTGTCACTGCCTTCCTTGCTACCAAGGGAATAAAAGAAATTAGCCTGACTCGATGCCTGTTTACTCCTGCACTCTATTAGTGTCATTCCGAGGTCCTGACACTGCCCTTGCTGTTACTCAAGGTCTCGTTTACTGGCAGAACTTGGCCTTGACCGCTGTCTCTTTGCCCCTTCTAATAGTTCTGGACGGATAGGTTGATTTGTAGCATGAGATGAGTTGCATACTTGGCAGCTGAGACAAAAATAGCTTTGAACTCTCCTTTGTGTTTTTCTGGCTATTATAGGGAAATTGCAAGCAGACATGGGTAGGATCTTCTTTTCCTAAAAGCTTGATTGTACTAAGTATGAAATTAATGGTTAGTTGATAGGTTTGGTGTTTACAGTAGGTCGGGCAAGCTCCTTCCATAAACCGGCATCTGTTTCCGCCTTACCTGCCCCCCTACNACCCCTCATCAGCCTCTTTATCACCGAGGTTTAAAAGAAGGTCCACTCTTGCATGTGGAATGGTCACTGAATAACGTGCCCTCAGGGCTGCTGACGTTCTCCTCTCTTGTCTGCGTGAGCACTCTGCCACTGGAGTGCGGGAAGCTTTAGGACACGCCCGTGATGTGCTAACATGATCTGACAGGTGATGGAATGAGAGAGAGAGTATATTCAGCGTGAGTCTGATGAGTGCCATTAGGTTCTTCCCAGGCTTTTCCATCATGTCTATGATCTGCTGCCTTGCCTGCCAGGTGACAGAAAGACAGGCAATCAGGATTTGCTGGATTTTCTCAGAGATGGCAGCTCCTCAGAATGTGAGTGGAAGCTATAAAACATTGTTAATACAGAAGTTGCAGAAATAAGACTGACATAGACAAAAACCGTAGCGGAAGTCCCAAGAGATACTATTGGTTATGGTGAATTTTATTGTACGGGAGGAAAGCTTTTCATCCTAACATCATCAAGATCCTGGAATCCCTTATAAACTTGGCATCATAAGATTTTCCTCAAGATAGACGCGTGTGCGATGTCACGGATAATTTCTGTCTGATATTCAGATCTCATTTCTTTGTCACTCATTTCTACTTT
>NW_023185216.1:0-821 GCF_002007445.2 Ailuropoda melanoleuca | reverse complement strand
ATTTGTCAAAGTTTTAAAACTCAGTGCATATCAGGTAACACCATTTTTTTAAAAAGAAAAGGCAATCCATGAACTAGGTGAAAGTTTTGTGTATATGTATACACAAAATTGTGTATATTTATATTTATTTTTGTGTGTGTGTGTGTGTGTGTATATATATATATATCTGTATTATATCACCTGTATTATATGTAAAGAACATTTATAACTTAGTCATAAGGAAACCAGAATCCTTATTTTAAGTTATGCAAAGGACTTGAACAAAACTACACAAAAGAGGGTATACAAATGGGCAATAATAGGATGAAAAAAATCAAACACCAACAGCTATGAAGGAAAGCAAACTAAAACCACAACAATACGTCATCACACATCTAGAAGGAATCAAAGGAAATAACTAAGAGTGCCAAGTGATGAAGATGTGGAACAAGTGAGACTCTTCTTGTGTTTCCATGTCTGTCCACAATTTTAATGATGCTCAGTATTCCATGCTGGCCAAACCATGAATCCTAAAGATGACTCACTGCAGCCTTTCACTGTTTCTATTTACTTCCTGCCTCATGATGAATGTGAAAAAAAGAACAAAAATAAAAATAAAAAACAAAAAAACAGNTTTGGAGTCAGGAATTTTAAAACAGCTGCCATTGATTTCATGCCCTCCCTGCTCTAGCTCTCAAGCAAGTAGCAGGTTCCAGAGAAGTTTTATTATTGCTAAGGAGGCAGTTCTCTCTGTGATGTGAGTCAACAAGTTAACGACATCACAGGTCCCCACACTGGAATTATGCGATTTTAATATTTACTTGATATTCAGCTTTCTTAGG
>NW_023185215.1:0-2970 GCF_002007445.2 Ailuropoda melanoleuca | reverse complement strand
CATAAATAAAGGAACATATGGCCTTCTAATGTCATTGTTAGAATCCGTTTCATCCAATTTTTTAAATAGAACTTATTTTTTGAGTACTTTTAGGTTCACCGCAAAATCAAGCACAGAGTAGAGAGTTGCTAGATATCGCCTGCCACCCTACAGACACAGCCTTTCCCAATACCAACACCTCCCCCCACCCCGGAACGGTACATTTGTTACCATCAATGAACCTGCACTGATAGGTTGATATGTCATCACTCAATGTTCATAGTGTACAAGAGCGTTCACTCTTGGTGTTGCACATTCTATGGGTTTTGACAAATATATAATGACATGTATCCACCTTTATAGTATCATACAGAATAGTTTCACTGCCCTAAAAATTGACTGTGCTCTGCCTATCTGTCCCTTCCTCCACCCTAACCTTTGATAACCACTGTTCTTTTCACTAACTTCATAGTTCTGCCTGTTCCAGAATGTCAGACAGTTGGAATCACACAGTATGTAGCCTATTCAGATTGGGGGTTCTTTCACTTAGTAATACGCATTTAGGGCTCCATCATGTCTTTTCATGGTTTAATAGCTCATTTCTTTTTAGCTCTGAATGATAGTCCGTTGTCTGGATGTACTACTTGTCAACTGAAGAACATCTTGGTTGCTTCTGGTTTTAGCAATTATGAATCAAACTGCTATAATCATCCACGTGCAGGTTTTTGTGTGAATGGAAGTTTTCACCTCCTTTGGGTGAATACCAAGGACTGAGATGGTGGACCATATAGTAGGAGTATGCTTAGTTTTGTAAGACGCTGCCAAATTGTCTCCTGCAGTGGCTGTACCTTTTCACCTTTCCAATGGCAAGGAATGTGAGTCCCTTTCGTTCTGCATCCTGACTAGCATTTGGTGTTGTCAATGTTCTGGCCATTCTGCTAGATGTGTAGGGATATCTCATTATTGTCCTAATTTGCATTTCCCTAATGAGATATGATGTGGAGCATCGTTTCACATGCTTATTTGTCACATGTATACCTTCTTCAGTGAGGTGTCTGTTCTGGATCTTGGCTCATAGTTTAATCAGGTTGTTTGCTTTCTTAGTGTTGAGTTTTAAGAATTCTTTGGATGCTTTGGATAACAGTTCTTTATCAAGTATTGTTTTTGCAAATAACTTCTCCTAGTCTGTGGATTGTCTCCTCACTCTCTTGACTGTCTTTTGCAGAGCAGTTTTTAATTTTAATGAAGTCCAGCTTATCGATTATTTCCTCCATAAAACACGCTTTTGGTGTTGTATTTTAAAAGTCATGACCATACCCGAGGTCATCCAAGTTTTCTTCTAGGAGTTTTATAGTTTTGGATTTTATATTTAGGTCTATGATCCATTTTGAACTACTTTTTGTGAAGGAAGAAAGACCTGTGTCTACATTCATGCTGTTGCACATAGATGTCTGGTTATCCTAGAGTCATGTGCTCTGTTTCAACCAATTTTAGAGGTACTTTAAAAAAAAATCCATCAAAAAACCTAGGCAGCAACTTGGTCTCAGGCATATTTTCTTGGTGCACAGTGGAAGCAACACTACACCACCACCAAGGAAAATAACATGATATTTAGAAAATTAACATTTCATTCATTGTATTGACGATAAATGGAGCACAAAGACGGGATATCCCACAGCACAAAATGAGTGAGAGCGGAGGGATCCCAGAATGATCCCTATGGGTCCTAGTACCTGACTACACCCCTCCCACTTGAACTGTGGTTGCTGTGCTTGTAATCAAACTTTGGTGAACTCAGTTGCTCATAACATCTTCACTGAGGCAGACTGCTGTGGGAAATGCCATGGAGACTCATTCATTCGCTCTGGTGGCCTGATCAGCTTATTTCTCTGGGTACCAGTGTCTACACTTTATGGTTTGAGAGCCAAAGAGCCAGAATCCCCTGAAAGTGCAATGTTAGATGGGGCTTCAATATTAAGTACTCAAAATGTAGATTACTAAGGAGCAAGAAAAATTTATCAATGTGGTTTAAGGAAGCAACTAAGTATAATTGTGAGTTAAAATGTTTAATATCGTAAAGATGCAATGTCTTACACCAATTTCCCTAGACATAGAGCCTAAGGAGGGAGTTCTTAACCATTTATTGAGTGTTCTTAGGAGAAATGTGAAAGAAGTGAGGGAAGTGGTATACAGTGGGGGAAGAAGCTAAAAGAAATATATAGGATCAGCTGGAATCCTGTCTCAGGCTGAGTTAATGGCAAGCTCCACAGTCTAAATGGCCTCATAGTTTTGAATGACCTGGAGATAGGAGACAGAGATTTTGTACATTTTTATATCACTTAATTACTTAATGCAAGCTTCCCCAGGAAGGGACATAAACTGTCAGGTACTTCCTAGTGCAGGGACTCCTCAAAGCAATTCTCCAGAGAAGGTGCAGTTATGAGATATCAACGGTGAACGCACTCAGCAGTTGGGGTCAGGGTATACAAGCCCAGTCTAAGTGATCCTAGACAGGCACCAACAACATCTACAACAGAATATCCTTGTGCCACTAGATCCAGTTGCTTTTCCAGTTAAGTTGATTCCATCTAGGCACAGTTTCTCCATGATTCCGATTGGTTACAATTTTGGGAGAAACATTAAGGAAGAACATTGACAGGGCAGACTCCTCTGCTCCTACAAGTGGTTCCAAAGCCATAATTGACATATTATCTCCATTTTCCATCACCTTTCTACTTTCCCCTCCCTGTTGGCTAGCACTGCCACTGGTCTAGATGGCTTTCCAAGTGGAATATCACACTCTCATCCCTAGGGGTCCAAGGTCCTGGTTATCATGCCCTGTCAGGCTATTGTTGCTGGCCTTGTCCATTTACAGTTAGGCTAGGGTCTGGGCATAGCAAGAGATATATCAGTGGATTGCCTGGGTGCAAACATATCCTTCCCTGCCAGCATTACATTGCAGCATAATTGTTTAAAGTATTGTAACTCCTT
>NW_023185214.1:0-1457 GCF_002007445.2 Ailuropoda melanoleuca | reverse complement strand
AGGCATTAAGGCAATATGCAAAGTCATGGTTAAAATTTAGCATTACTATTTATCTCCATTAAACATCTTATGTGACATAAATGGAAATTAAATATGAAAGAATGTTATTATGTTTGGGAATTTTAAAAGTTTTACATTTTCTGATTGACTTATTTCGTTTAGCATAATGCCCTCTAGTTTCATCCAGTTGTTGCAAATGGTAAGATTTCATTTCTTTTGATGGCTGAGTAATATTCCATTGTATGTATATACCACATCTTCTTTATCCATTTATCTGTTAATGGACATTTGGGCTCTTTTCATAGCTTGGCTATTGTTGACATTGCTGCTATAAACATTGGGGTACAGGTGCCCCTTTAGATCACTATGTTTGTATCTTTGGGGTAAATACCTAGAGTGCAATTGCTGGGTCATAGGGTAGTTCTATTTTTAACTTTGTGAGGAACCTTCATACTATTTTCCAGAGTGGCTGTACCAGCTTGCATTCCCACCAGCAATTGTAAGAGGGTTCCCCTTTTTCCTCATCCTAGCCAACATTTGTTGTTTTCTGACTTGTTAATTTTAGCCGTTCTGACTGGTGTGAGGTGGTATCTCATTGTGGTTTTGATTTGTATTTCCTTGATCCTGAGTGATGTTGGGCACTTTTTCATGTGTCTGTTGACCATTTGTATGTCTTCTTTGGAGAAATGTCTGTTCATGTCCTCTGCTCATTTCTTGCCTGGATTATTTGTTTCTTGTGTGTTGAGTTTGGTAAGTTCTTTATAGATTTTGGATACTAGTCCTTTATCTGAGAAGACATTTGCAAATATCTTCTCTATCATATGATTTCACTCATATGTGGAATTTAAGAAACAAAACAGAGGATCATAAGGGAAGGGAGAGAAAAATAAAATAAGACAAAATCAGAGAGGGAAACAAACCATAAGAGATTCTTAATCATAGGCAACAAACTGAAGGTTGTTGGAGGGGAGGAGGGTAGGGGGATGGGTAACTGGGTAATGGGCATTAAGGAGGGTGTGTAGTGTAATGAGTACTGGGTGTTATATGCAACTGATGAATCACTGACCTCTACCTCTGAAACTAATACACTATACGTTAACTAATTGAATTTAAATAAAAAAAATTTTTTTTAAGTTTTACATCATTTTCTTAAAATAAAAATGTATACCACTTCCCCTTTTATGCTTTTTTGACGTTAAAATTCCCTCAACATGCACTGGATTCCAAAACACATTTTACTGATAAAAATCTATTTACTGATAAGATTAAGCTTTCCTTCTTTAGTAATAAGGTTTTAATGCAGGGCAGCTGGTGAAATCACTTTCTATACAAATAATTTTGAAAGTAAAAAAACTAAAATTCCTTGTGTTCTCTTCACGAACCAAGTTGAATATTTGATTTTTAATTTTTGAATACTGTATTATAATATTAACAAACCCACAAATATTTCAGATAAC
>NW_023185213.1:0-960 GCF_002007445.2 Ailuropoda melanoleuca | reverse complement strand
TTTGTTTTGGTAGTCTATTAAAAATGGAGGAAGAGTAGTGCTTCAGAAAAGCCATTGTGGCAAGGACAATATCACCACATTTAACATGGTTCTTGAGGAAAACATTTCTTGCTGTTCAGACAAATGTAAAAGGTCAGTGAGACACAGTTGCCACAGTTGATTCTGAATGTTGACCGCAGAATGCATGCTCTGAGGGAATGCTAACTCCTCCCATAATGCTTTTGCTTACTCGGATACCATTAAAAGCTCCACTTGACAAGCACGATGATGAACTGCCCTTTTCCCATCAAGCAACACATGTTTGCATGATAGACAGCCTGTTAAATTGGGGATTTATTTCTCTTCCAAGGATCAATTTTTCATCTTGTTCTGCAAACCTATGAAGTTGCTTAAAATTCACACAACTTACTGCTGGTAAAAGGGAAACCCCCTCTCCCCACCCCTGAGATTGAGCGGTACAGGGTATAATGCTACATCTGTCTTACAAACATAAAACCTCTTTGGTCCTCCAAAGGATGAATTTCCTGTCTGTGTTCTAGTACATCTGACTGAACTGAATGAATGGGTTTATGCTTCAAAAAATGCTTTATTATCCACCTCATCTTATTTTATAAAAAAATAAAAAATAAATTTAAATGACTGAAATGTGAACAAACAACTCTAACCTTTACTTAAATGTTCAGTTTTGGATATTATTTTATCCCTGACTTATTAACAGCTCTCTTGTGATTCTTTATTTTAATTATTTCATGCAAGACAAAACAAATATATTTGGCAGGTAAATAGATATTTTTCAAAATTGGGGGCGTATTCTCTTTCTCATCGCTTTTGTTGCTTCCTTATAGCCCCTGCAAATATCTTGTAATAAACTAGTATGTTCTTCCAAAAGAAATAAAAATGAGATAGTTTTGTCAGAAAACGGGAAACCACTGTAGATTATAATTTATGACAGTCAAAGGA
>NW_023185212.1:0-1208 GCF_002007445.2 Ailuropoda melanoleuca | reverse complement strand
CCGGAGCTCCGGAGCTCCGTGAGATGCTTGGTGGTGCACGCTCCCGGCTCACAGACTCAGTCTGCCGTTTCTAGAGTGCGGGTCCGTGGTCCGCCCGCTCCCCGGTGCAGGTGGCCCGCCAGCCGCCCTGCACGCCCGCTCCTGGAGCTCACGTTCTAAGTCTGCTGTCTCGCGGGTGCCGTCCGCGAGTCCGCCTGCTCCCCCGTGCAGGTGGCCCGCCAACCGCCAGCCGCCCCGCGCGCGCTCCTGGAGCTCCCGTTTTCAGTCTGCTGTCTCAAGCGTGCGGGTCCGCGGTCTGTCCGCTCCCCTGTGCAGGTGGCTACCGCTTCCTGGCACCCTGACACGGCGGCTCCCTCCCCCTTCTGTTTATCTTCCGATATCTGTGTGCGGTTTCATGGCTCCCCGCTTCGTACCTCGATACTCAGCGCTGGAGATGTTCATTTGTAGAGATCCAGATGTATCTTCCTGCGTCTCAGGCTGATTCCGTGGATATTCCTGCTGGTCTGGTACCTATCCAGCTCAACTCAGGGGACCGGCTGAAAAAGGGGTCCCCTACTCCTCCGCCATCTTAACCTCCCCCTTGTTACCTCTAGTTTTAACACCTATAGATGAATTCAAACCTTCATCATCTCTGGCAATATTTCTTCCTTCAGTTTTATGTCCTCCAATCCAATGTCTGTGCAATTGCCAGATGCTTCCTAAAACTTAGTTTCAGTGAGCTCTCAAAATAAATGACAGCAAAACATGCTCAGTGATTTTCAACCTCTTTCCATTGGTTAGGGATTCATCAATGGAATAAACCACACTATCTGATGGAGTAACAAGTAACTTGATAGTTAGTACTGTGTAGAATTGAAATCAATCATGTATATACCCAGTTAAATAAACATTTACTTAGTGCTGCTATGTTAGGTTCCATTGCCAAAGGTGGAGAAATGGACAGAGATAGTGAAGGAATTGCCTCATGGTGAAGAAACACAGTGCAAATGGACTGACCTTTCAATAAGCCCACAGATTCTTAAAAAGAAGTAGAAATCAGTAGAGTAATTCTGACGCCCAGAATAATTTTTTCATTCTACAGTATCCCATTTAACATGAAGAGTGACGCAAGCCAACCCCCCTAACAATTATGTTACATGTGGTATTAAGGTTTTGTTTGGTTAGTTAGTTGATTATTTTAGGAAATGAGTACTCACTACCTAATATAT
>NW_023185211.1:0-1578 GCF_002007445.2 Ailuropoda melanoleuca | reverse complement strand
TTGTTGTTGTTGTTGTTGTTGTTGTGTTTGGGTGTAGGGTGGGACAAGAGGATGTTTAGGAGTGATCCTAATCATTTTTTGCACAGATTTGTATTAGGAAAGAAGAAATAGTGGAGATTAATGTTAATATAATTCCCTCCTCTAGACATCAGATATGCTCCTATTCAGATTTTCACACCTTTTCACGACAGCACCTTGAGGAAGAAAATGAATGGAATGATATTTATATGTAGCAGGTGCTCTTTACATGGAGAGAAAAGTGACCCAAATGAAGACTCCATATCTACATAGAGTCATATTCAACTTTATGTGGAGCTTGGATGATCCTATATGGTTTTGAGCATAGGAATTGTACCACTTCTATTTCTGTGCACAGGTTTAAATGAGAAAGGGTCTGGGACTTCTTTGAAATTCAAATTTGTTAAAACCTGTCTTGTGGACTAGAGTGGCTTTTACTAGTCCCTCTCGAAGAGAAATGCTCTTGAGAATTATCTATCATGAGAGGGGNTCAAATTTGTTAAAACCTGTCTTGTGGACTAGAGTGGCTTTTACTAGTCCCTCTCGAAGAGAAATGCTCTTGAGAATTATCTATCATGAGAGGGGCAGGATTCTCAGTCAGGATTGAGTCTTGCTTGGAGGATTAGAGGCTGAGGATACTGTATGGTTCATAATCCATGAAGCAGCAAACATTGGACCCCAATCCAACCTTGCAAACCTGGCAGCTAAATTGTGACCCAGGGAAGTGTCTGCATGAGGACATGGGACTTGCTTAATATAGAAATTTAACTCTCAAACTCTCAAACTCAAGTACATATACATGGCAGCAACTAGAAAGTCATAATTACAACTTAATTTTTATGGACCTTTCTGAATTCAGTCACTAAATTTCAGAGAGCCTGTACCCTAGTGTGATATGGAAGACTTTATCTTTTGTTTTCTCTTTTGGATTTGGCTCACATATGTCTCCCGTAGTGTGAGCACCTCTCTGCATGAAAGAGAACCAACATATAGGGTACATTGATGATCTTCCCGTTTGTACTCAGATATTAAGTTCTAAATCCCATATATTATGGAATTGTGGTACAATAATTGGAGTCCACACTAAGTTTGAAGTAGACGCCCCTTCATTAAGGAGAACACTGACAACATGTGATATCTCTGCCACCTTGAGGATCTACATTGGCTTCGGAAAATTGGGAGGGACCTTGTAATGGAAGTCAGGCCACCAAGAAGTATAACAGAAGATACCTGGATACTCTAATTTCAGCAAGAAGTGATGCTGGAGCTTTGGTCTCAGGGATAGCATGGACATATACTAGGGGCTGTGTTTCTACTTCATCTCTACAGGAGTTGGTCGTGTTTGCCCCAATAAGCGCTGGTGGTGAAATCAAGAACTGTTACCACTCTAGGATGGTGCTGCTTTGAGAATCCAAGGGTTATTACTTTGTGATCCTCTTTCCAGCATACATTACTTTTATTCTCTTTTTTAATTAAAACCCAAGGAGCTGTCTCTATTTTGGTAACTGTAGGGTGCAAGTAAGAAAATGTGTATATGTGTGTGTGTGTGTGTATATATAT
>NW_023185210.1:0-637 GCF_002007445.2 Ailuropoda melanoleuca | reverse complement strand
GTGAGTGGGTGTCAGCCTGGAGTTGTGGGAGGCCCCAGATGCAGTGAGAGAGACTGTGCCTGGGAATGGGGTCACCCCAGAGCACTTAGCAGGATGATTGTCAGCCTCTGGACCTGCCAGTCCAAAACCACTGTTAACTAGTCTCTTGCAAGTATTAGCATATTTCTACTGNTATTAGCATATTTCTACCATTAAAATATATTAACTTCTTTTACTTCAGTAAGTGTGTCCAGTCCCTTGCCACCCAAAGTGCTAGGTGACACATCAGGATTGACAATCCCTGAGACTCCCCGTGCACGTGTCCTCACTGGGAGGAGCATGGCTGGGGGAGAGGAAGACAGTGAGTGAGGTCAGGTCTCAGCGGAGCTCCAGAATAGTTCTGTCCCTGTTCCTTCTCTGTCCCTGGAGAGGAAAACCCCAGAACAGTGAGAGGAGAATCAGCACGAGGAAGAGGCCCTAGATGGCTAATTGGTCTGCTTGTTTTTTCCTTATTTTAGGGTCTATTTTGTTAATGTGCATTTTTATTAGGAAATCCTCCATTTCCTCTAGGTTTTCAGTCTGGTGTGAGAGGTTTCTCTTATTTAACCTTTAAATTTGTCATAAATTGTCACAATTAATGGACAAATGTTGATACATT
>NW_023185209.1:0-630 GCF_002007445.2 Ailuropoda melanoleuca | reverse complement strand
GATTCCATTTACAATAGCACCAAAAACCATAAGATACCTAGGAATAAACCTAATCAAAGAGGTAAAGGATCCATACTGTAGAAACTACAAAACACATATGAAAGAAATTGAAGAAGACACAAAAAGATGGAAAACATTCCATACTCATGGATTGGAAGAATAAACATTGTTAAAATGCCTATTCTACCCAGAGCAATCTATACGTTCAATGCCATCCCTATCAAAATACCATTAGCATTTTTCAAAGAGCTGGGACAAACAATCCTAAAATTTGCATGGAACCAAAAAAGACCCCAAATCTCCAAGGAAATATTGAAAAAGAAAAACAAAGCTGGGGGTATCACGTTGCCTTATTTTATGCTATGTCACAAAGCTGTGGTCATCAAAACAGCATGGTATTGGCACAAAAACAGGCACATAGATCAATGCAACAGAATAAAGAACACAGAAATGTAACCTCAACTCTATGGCCAGTTAATCTTTGACAAATCAGGGGAGAAAATCCAATGGAAAAAAGACAGTCTCCTCGGTAAATGGTGCTGGGAAAATTGGACAGCTATATACAGAAGAATGAAACTCAACCATTTTCTTACACCATACAGAAAGATAAACTGAATGGATGAAAGACCT
>NW_023185208.1:677-1750 GCF_002007445.2 Ailuropoda melanoleuca | reverse complement strand
CCATTCATTAACTCTTCTTCACCCACTCCGATTCTCCATACCTATTTCTTCCTTGAAGTTGCTCCCATTTGTCTGCTTCTCCATTTTGTATATCAACATCCTATTTCTCAAAAAGCACTGTAACACTGCTTAATTATCTGTCAGGCATCTCTGCCCCATCATTAAACTGAAGCCCTTGTCATCTTACTTTTTCTCTATATATGACTCCCTTACTTCATCATGCTCTCACACTTCCAAATTGTTCCTACAAAAATATTAATAACTCATTAATTTTGAATTCATTGTTCCCTGAATAGACATTTTCTTCACTGAACTTTGATTTGGATTTCCAACTCTGTTTAGATAAGCCACCTGAGGGTCTTACAAGAACTCACATTCCACTGTCTAAAAATGAACTCATTATCTTGCTATGTGCTCCTGCCACATTCCTTCTCCTCCAGTGTTCTTTACGTATTGTAAGACAATGATATTTGCCAAGTCACTTAGAAAAGAAACTGAATAATAAATAGCCTTGGTTTTTCCCTCTTCTTTTTCTTATGTATCCTATGTGCGAATGGTCAGCAAGCCCTAGAAACTACTGCTTAAATGTCTCTCAAATGTGTCCCCTCTGTTCTAGTTTCATTGCCCTTGACCAAGTTTAGGTCCTCATTGTCTTTCATTAGGACCATGACAATGGCATCCCAAAGTGCCCTGTCTCTCCTTTTACATTCCTTCAGGCTGCCAGAATTCTTTTCCTAAATCATAGATTTAATTATATGAGCCTTGGATATGTTAAGCCTTCATTTTATATCTAGACTAATTTTTTTAAAAGATTTTATTTATTTATTTGACAGAGAAAGACAGCCAGCAAGAGAGGGAACACAGGCAGGGGGAGTGGGAGAGGAAGAAGCAGACTCATAGGGGAGGAGCCTGATGCGGGGCTCAATCCCAGAATGCTGGGATAACGCCCTGAGCCAAAGGCAGACGCTTAACGACTGCGCCACCCAGGCACTCCTATATCTAGATTTAAAGAGGGTTTAAGTTACCTCACAAAAACAGGTAAAAAATGAAACATTAAAAAATAAAGAATTTGA
>NW_023185208.1:0-551 GCF_002007445.2 Ailuropoda melanoleuca | reverse complement strand
CTCCCCCTGCTTGTGTTCCCTCTCTCGCTGGCTGTCTCTATCTCTGTCAAATAAATAAATAAAATCTTTAAAAAAAAAATAAAAATAAATAAAGAATTTGAAGGGGAAGAAAAATAAGATGAAGCCGGAAGTGAAGATCAATCCCTTGACCCCTGTGTTTCCTACTGACAGACACAAATTTGGCTCTAAGTTTCAGAACAGGGAGCAAAGAAGAAAATACGACTTCCAACAACCGTTTCTACATACATTTGCTTCTTTTGGTTGATTGTAAATTTCTTGTGGGAAGTTACATGTGCTTTTGTTTGTTTACTTTTTGTATTCACCAGAATTTAGTGTAACGCTTTGTCGACATGGGCAGAAACACAGCCTCTCATTGAAATAAATAGTTCTGCCTCTTTAATATTTTGAAATTCATACCACTATTTCTTGTTGGCATTTGCAGAAACAATGCAAATTAATAAGTGCTGAATATGATATGTAAAAAAACATATGAAGAGTCTATGTCCCTGATATACCACCTATTCCTAAACATTCACACACATGTGCCCACA
>NW_023185207.1:0-1550 GCF_002007445.2 Ailuropoda melanoleuca | reverse complement strand
TGCTGGAGGGGTGGTGGGGGGATGGGGTAACTGGGTGATGGGCATTAAGGAGGGCACCTGATGTGATGAGCGCTGGGTAATTTTTTAAAGATTTTATTTATTTGACAGCACAAGCAGGGGGAGAGCGCAAAGAGAGGGAGTAGCAGGCTCCCCACTGAGTGGGGAGCCTGATATGGGGCTGGATCCCAGGACCCTGGGATCATGACCTGAGCCACAGGTGCCCCGACACTGGATATTATATGCAATTCATGAATTAGTGAACTCTATATCTCAAACTAATGATATATGTTATCTAATTGAATTTAAATAAAGTTAAAAAAAGAAACCAAAAAAAATGAGCTTTAAAGAATATATATATATAGATATATATACATATATTGCTGAGCTTTAAATTTAGCTGAGCAGAGATACATGAGCTAAATACAAAATGAAAGAAATATGAAGTCTTAATCTTATTATCAGGAAGGATTGAATTCAAGTCAGAAAGATATTAAATAAGACAACAAAGTATTTTATGTTACTAAGAATATTATAATGCACAATTGAGATACAGCTTCCATTCAAGGTCCCACAGGGGGGAAAAGCATCAAAGTATAGAAAAGCAAAAACTATCAGAATAAAAAATGGGTAAGAACTGATTGCTAGTAGGAATCTTGGACTGACCTGTCTTAGTCCATGATATCTCAAGAAGTCAAAAAAATATATAGCAATACAAAACACCTTAATAACAAAATTACTAAGGGAAACCTCATGGAGATATATCGAATCCTATTCCAAGGACACTTGAGTGTTTGGAATGGTCACAAAAATTTACAACATATAAACACAGAATGCCTTGATAAAGTGCAAAAGGTAGAAAGATCAACAACCTCGTCTGATTACAATGTTTAAAATCTACCAAAGGCAAACTGTTAGGGGAATACAAACCCAGCACCACTGACAAATATCCTCTTTCTTAAACAAATTTTATGCTAAAGAGCAAACCAAAGGCAGAATTTCAAAATACCTAGAAAACAACAGTAGTGAAAGTACTATAAACTGGAAATTATGTTATTCATCAAAAGCAGAGCTCTTAGGAAAATAAAAATTAAATACGGGGGAAAACGCAGGTAAGTAGAGGAGACAAAAGTAGAAATATACCAAATAAGAAATGAAAAATATTCAGATATAAAAAGGAAATTAAATTTAAGAACATTATTTTGACCAACTATTCAAATGCTTTTGAAAATGTAAACAAAAACGGTGATTTTCCAGAATACATAATATTAAATTTTCCAATTAAAAATAGAGTGGAAAAAAAAAAGAATGAGGGGGTACCTGGGTGCCTCAGTTGGTTAAGCATCCAACTCTTGGTTTGAGCTCATGGAGGTGAGATCAATTCCTAAATTGGGCTCTGAGCTCAGTGGGACGTCTGCTTGAGATCTTCTCTCTCCTTCTCCCCCTCCCCCCGCTTGTGTCCTCTCTCTTAAAAAAAAAAAAAGAGTGGATTTATTGAAAACAAAAATTTTATGTTCCTTATAAAGAGACATAAAAATAATATTCCTAGGTAT
>NW_023185206.1:0-798 GCF_002007445.2 Ailuropoda melanoleuca | reverse complement strand
TAGCCAACCAGAAAGAAACTAAAGGGTAAGTCATTGTTCACATCAATACTCGTGGGAAAATAATACCTTGTTGTAGTTCTGCTCTCCTAGGTAGTTGGAGAAGAGTACCTGTGTTCAACATAATCTAGTAAAAGTGTGTTACCTACTGGTGGCCAGTGGTTTGCAGATGATAGGGCAAGTTAAATCAGATGACTAGGGGGTCCCTTCTTTCAAGATGAGTCTTTGAGTCCATGAATCCAGATTTTGGGTATTCCACTCTAACATCTTTCACCAACAATTATTTGAGTATCTTGCATTTGTTCTGAATTCTCAATTTAAAAAACAGCAACTTGTTTTGTGTGTGTATGTGTGTGCATGTGTTTTAACATTTCTCAGGCTAAACTTCTAAATCAGGGCATAAGTGACTTTTAATGATCATGTCATTATTCAATTTGTACTTAAATGCCACATTCCCTAACAAACTACACACTTAATGTCATCGACTTTCTTTTTGGACCATCAATGGTAAAGTTTATTCTAATTTGTCTTCCTGGAAGGTTAATAAGCCATACAATTATCTGTGCAAAGCGGATGTGCTCAGTAGTAACTGGTCACTTTAAGGATTTCGGAAGACTTTATCTTATCAAGTTATATTAAATATTTTAAATACTTGGGGATGTTGGTTGTTCCATGAAACAACATGCTTCTTGTGTTAAACATGCTCTGTGCTTTATTTTTCCTAGGAGCAGTTTCATGGAATGCACCTCTTTTACAAGCAATGGACAATCTGTAACATTTTTTGAAATTCATGTTCTCTTA
>NW_023185205.1:0-686 GCF_002007445.2 Ailuropoda melanoleuca | reverse complement strand
GAATGGTGTTGAACACTGACATTGAATTAGATTTTTTTTTAAAGATTTTATTTATTTTTTTTGAGAGAGAGATAGCGAGAGAGAGCACGAGCGGGGAAGAGAGGAAGAGGCAGACCCCNGCAGACCCTGGGATCATGACCTTAGCCGAAGGCAGACGCTTAACCGACTGAGCCACCCAGGTGCCCTGAATTAGATTTAGAGGAACTCTGTTCCATAACTTTTTTCTATATCCCAAACTACCATTTTAGGACTGCTTGCTTATGATAGGTATTTAACTGGGAAGTTTCTATACAGCATTTCATATAATCCCTTCAATAACTCTTTGAAGGATCTATACCTACATAGAAGTGAGAAGACCAAGGCTTCCCAGAAAGATTAAGAGTAATTAATAGCTTCTACCTATTGAATTTTTATTAAGTGTCCTTTATTGTGCTAAGCATTGTATATTTGTGTATGTGTGTGGACACACATATATATATTAGTATTTCATTTTATTTTCCAAATAACTCTATGAAATAAGTAGTAGCATCCAAATTTTATAGCTGACTCTATAATAGGGTCTGTTTCTTTTCCTTTAATTGCTCTTTCTACAACGTAATTACAGTATTGTGTTGATTGCCAGCAAATCTGAAAGTATGGCTCTTATCCTCCTTTTCAGATAAAATCCTTTTTCTCCAAACTGTTTT
>NW_023185204.1:0-3647 GCF_002007445.2 Ailuropoda melanoleuca | reverse complement strand
TCAAAAGGAGAGCAGAAGGGAACACTGGGGCACCAGATCCAATAAGAGCAAGACTTCAGTTTTAAAGAAACTAAAGGGAAATGATAAAAATAGGAGACGGGGTCACTGCGTGGTCTGAGTCCTGGACGAACATGGCTCAGAAAGCCACAGAGCCCCACGTGCGTGTACGATGATAATTCTTTAAACGAGACGATGTAATTAAGCTTCAGTGTGCGTGACATATCGTGAGAGTCACATTCCTTGGCATCTGGCACTGACCCCGGCCCTTTCCTTTTTCCTCCACACTGGGAGGCAGGCACGATTGTCCTCAGCTCGGACTCCAGAGAGGGTCAGTTGGTGGCCCCAAGTCTTGTGTCCAGGGTGGCCCGAGCCAGGACTCGAACCCGGATTGGCCTGATTGCAAAGCCCCTCCTTGGCTCACCCTGCCCTCCTTGCCTGTTGCTACTGGTAGATGTCACGGTCTGCGTTTCTTGTACGTTCTGATGTTTTTCTGCTATTTCCTCAAAGTGCATTCCTTGCCGACAGCCAGTGGCAGCCGGACATGCTGACCCCAGGCCCCAGGCTTGTCTGGCAGCTTGGCTTGGTAGAGCCCACACAAAGCCACCTTCTAAAATTACAGGCTGGCTGGACAACTGTGTCTCCTATTGTGTCCGGGCCTGGGCGGGGGGCCGAGTGGGGCCCGCACCGGCTCCCGGAAGCCCCAGTTTCAGGTTGTGTGGCCATGGCGGCCTACTGTTCCCCCAGGCCCCTTACTTGGGAATGAATCGGGCTCTGTTCACCCGTGATGTGAGTCACGGCTTGGCGGGCCCAGAGAGGGGCTCAGGTTTGGGGTGTCCCCTTTCCCATTCTGTCTGGCCCAAAATGAACTGGAGGGACCTAGGGAGGAGGAGGGGCTCAAGATCTGTGTGTGAGATGCCCCTCGAATCACATCCAGTCTGGGACGCTGTGACTGCCCCTGGGCCACCATGAGTCCCAGGAGGACTTAGGCTCGGGGGTTGGGGAGGGCTTACTCCCAGGACTGAGCTTCCTCTCCCCCAGCGTGGGCCCCACCCCTGCCCCACCCCCAACCCCATTCACCACCCAGGCATCTTACTGGGGGGTCACCGACATCAGAGCCAAGGCCCCACTCAACTCAGGAGATCTGCCAGCAGGGGCGGGAGGGCAGAGCAGAATTCCAGTCCCGAAGTGGCACAGGGCTTGGAGGGGTGTGCCCCTCTGCCTGGCTTACCTCCCCCTCAGCCACGTCTGCACTGTGGCGGGAGAGGGGGAGCTCAGGGCACACAGTGAATCAGAATGCTGTGTTCACTGCCAGTGTGGGGTCCTAACGGGTGCTTATGGAGGACCCTCGGACCTTCCTGAAGGCCTAAGTTGCTAATGTGGGCAGCAGAGAAATGGTTCTGTGCCAGAAGAGGGTCCGAGGACAGGGCTGTTGCTATGGTTGCTGTCTTTCTCCATGGCCACCGGGCGATTCTTGGTTTTTTAAACCCCGAAAAGGTCATGGTGGTAGTTATGACAACAGCAGTGCTGGAGAGTTGGTTCTGAAGGCTGATGCAGGTACGCGGTACAGTGAGCCCATCAGGGGCACCCTGGGGGTGGGCTGAGGCCCACGGGCCTTGGGTCAGGCCTTGGTGGGGCTCTCACCAGGACCCCACCCGCTGTCCCCTCCTGTTGATGGTGACACCGTTCTTGTGGCTTGAGGGTCAGTGTGTGTCTTCTCCCTCCTGAAATATTTGCAGGAAATTAGGAGCTCAGGCGGACCCCATCTAAGCCAGAAGCTCACCATTACCTATCTGCTGGTGTTCTCATTATAAAGCTTATTTCTGGGATGTGTGACTCTGCAGTTTTGTCTTAAATCATGGTGAAACTCAGTGGACAGTTCTTTCATTTAAAACGTTTTACTTATATGGGGAAAAATAGCCCAGCTGCAATGGATTCCATTGCCCCCCTATAGCTGCTGCTTGGGAGCCCCGCCCCCTTGCCGGCACAGCCACTGCCTGGGGGTCTTCCCATTCTCATGGCCTGGGGTCCAGACAGAAAGTTGAGGGCTGCTTCTCACCCAGCCTTGAGGCCTGGCAGTGGCATTGCCAGCCCTCCCAAGAGGTTCTGAAGACCATCTGTCGACTAGCCCCCATCCAAGTTCCCCTTTTCCCCCAGGTTGGTTGTGCCAAAAGCCGGTCGAGTGTCCAGTCCCTGGCAAAGCGACTCTCAGCCCAGGTGGTTCCCAACCTGGATTGAACTGAGGGGGTGGTCTGTGAACCTTTCTCCACATTTTGGTTTTGTATCCAGATGTGTTTCATCCTGGGAAGGAGAGGCTACAAGCATTTGTGAATGCATTCGACCTTTGCCCTCAGGGTCTGGCCTGTCCCAGAAGGAGGGAAATGTGTGNGGGAGGGAAAGGGAAGAGGAGGGATGTCAGTGAAAATTGTGTGGGGTCACCAGGTCCATCAGAAAATGTGTCCAGGGTGGAGAGACCATAGGGAACCAGGTGGGGGAAGGAGGAGGGAAGCAGGCAGGCTTGAGCCATCGCTCAGCTCCAGCCAAGAGTTCTGTGCAATGTGGACGCAGAACGTCTAGACCCTCCCTTTTATTTATTTTTTTCCAAAGAAGCTAGGGATCTGTAATGTACTTCTGTGAATTCTCCTGATTTTTAAGTGGCAGCTCAAATTTTTGAGAGTTGGACTACAGTTCACACGGGTACCTCCTATCAGTCTGATAGATAGGAAGGAGAGGGTTTGTCCCATATCCCAAACCTCCCTCAGGCTGAGAACTGCCCCCTCCGGCCCTCCTTGGGCAGCCCCCATCCCCCAGGACAGAGAGGTGGTGGGTCTCCCTGGTGGGGAAGGGACTCGTGAACTCTTTCCAGCCCTGGCAGGACTTGTGTCAAGCCAGACCCCAAGTGAGTCAAGGCAGAGCCTCTCGAGGTGCCCACGGGCCAACAGTGGCCTTCTGGAGTCCCAAGGGGCCCTTGTCTGGTTCAGGAGGCCAGGAGCCCCGCCAGGTAACTCTCGTGATTTCAGCATGGGGCCTGGGGGGCCCAGAAGGTGAGTGGTCAGCAGAGGTGTGGGGGAGGCAAGGGCCAGGAGTAAGGCTCTGGGGAGCCACACGAAGGAAATCTTCCTTCCTTCACACACAGTTGCTCATAGGCAAATACTTGCACCACTGGCCCCAGCAAGCTTTGGTTGCTGTGAATAAAGGAAGGATCATTTCTGGATCCTTCCTGCAAGGGTGAGCCCTTTCACCAAACGGCTGGGAGTGGGTTCTGGGCCCCCTGTGGGGCAGGCTTGGGTTAAAATGGAGATCCTGTTTCCTATAGTGATGGCAAGGTTGGCTACACCAGCCTTTCTTCCCCACCTAGGATACTGTCTGTGGTAGTCACATCTGTCCGGGGTCTCCTGGGAGAAGGAGCAAGCCTGGCCCAGCAAAGACGCTGTGCACTTTTCCTTCCCTGCTGTCTCCTTGTCAGGGATGGTGCCACCCGGGCTGTGAGTGGGATCAGAGAGTTCTAGAGAATCTGACAGCATCCAGGGAGGTGCAGTGCTGAGCACCTGCTATAACCAGGCAGTGCACTGTACCTGCTTTACCAGGACCCTCTCCCTGAAGCCTCACGGCACCAGGTCTCTGTTTTAACGGATGGGGAAACTGAGGCA
>NW_023185203.1:0-1351 GCF_002007445.2 Ailuropoda melanoleuca | reverse complement strand
AATGATTATGAATGATGAAAAGAAGGTGTCTTATTTTGTTTTGCTTCTTTTTTTAATCTCCATGAGTAAAAACTTTCATTTATGTTTCACATTCATAGAACTTCATTGAACCATAACATAAACTTGGAATCGCCNAACTTGGAATCACCAAGAATGTATACAACAGACACTATTCATATACAAGTTACTCATCATAACCTTGTATTGTAATAAATATCTCATTTTTATTTTCAGAATATTGTGGTCACATGTTGTTTATTTTTCTCTCTTTCCCGGGGCCACTATCCCCTCCTTCTAACTCAATTCTCTTTTTTTTTATAATATGACACATTAGCTGCTCCTTGGTCATGTGACAAAATATCTTTCCTCCTTTAATTACCCACCAGTCTGCATGTGAAAATCTCAAATTTTGATCCATTTTTCAGTTTTTTTCTCAACAGAGAAACTCAATAATCCTAGAAAAAAATCATACTTCTTAAAGAGTAGCCACAACATTTATGCAGCTCTGAATTCCCTGACTGATTCCTATACACTTCTATGTCTAAATTCCACCTCTTTGTTCAATATTCACCTCTTTCTTTCTCTCTCTGCCATAATATGTAGTCACAATGTACATATGCATATATAAACTCTCACCTTCTGCTGTCTCGCATTTCCTATCCCAGCAGGAAGAGAACCTCTCCTTTTCTTCTAGTCAAATTTCCCTAGATAGGTTTTGATTTTTCTTGTTTATTGCCTCTCTCCTAAAATCTTGTATTGTAAGCATTTGCAATATACTTGTCCTATGCCTACTGACAAACTATCCATGTTTTAATGCATTTTGTTACACCGGGAGCATGGACATCCTCCTGATAATATTCCCTACCTCTCATTTTATTTATAGTTCTAACCTTCACATTAGTCACTTTGACTTCGATTTTTTCTAATCAATTAAAGCATATATCAAACCATTGTAATAGCTCTTTTGCATGTGCAACTCTGACTTCACTTTTCCAGAAAAAAATAAAAATGATCCTCTATTAACCAAACACAACTTTGTAAGGACTCTTCTCAGCTGATATCTGTGCAGTGTTTGACATTATTACTCATAAAATACATATATTGTTTCTATATGCAGTTTATCTTATTTTTTTTCTTCTGTCGCAAAATACCCTTCCTATGTTCCTTTGTCTGACTCTATACTGTTGATCATAAATTCCACTGACAACTATGTTCATCTTCTTGGTTCTCCTTCTTATACTACATGTCCTCTCCTGGCAATATTATCCAGTCCCACAGCTATCACTGAAAAAAGAAGAAATACATATTACTTTTCCATAAATCTAATTTTGACCACAGAACTCAAATATCG
>NW_023185202.1:0-562 GCF_002007445.2 Ailuropoda melanoleuca | reverse complement strand
CTTGTGTGCCCTCTCTCACTGGCTGTCTCTCTCTCTGTCAAATAAATAAATAAAATCTTTAAAAAAAAAAATGGCAGATTTTGTGGGCCCAGGCCTGATCTCAAAATCAGAATCTCTTAGGATTTTAACAAGCATCGCTGGTAATTCTGAGCTGGAAATGCATGGGCCGCACTTTCAGAAACCTGTTCAAATCCTTGTTTTACCCTTGGACCAATCTGGGTTNGGTTACTGCAAGGCTACCCATGACCACAATTTTGCATTTCAACATTATATTTTTGGGTTTTATTTAAAAAACACAAACAGGGGTGCCTGGGTGGCTTAGTCGGTTAAGCATCTACCTTCAGCTCAGGTCCTGGGATCGAGCTGGTGCCAGGCTCCCTGCTCAGCAGGGAGTCTGCTTCTCTTTCTCCCTCTGCCCCTCCCCCGATCATGCTCTCTCTCTCTGTCTCACATAAACAAATAAAATCTTTAAAAAATAAATAAAAAACACAAACAAACATAAAACCATGAAACCTTTTATTTAATTTCCTATGGACACACTGCCTCAGTTGGTGACCTCCGT
>NW_023185201.1:0-822 GCF_002007445.2 Ailuropoda melanoleuca | reverse complement strand
GAGAACATTCTTTCACTGAAACTTCACATTTCAACTATATAATATGAAACAAGGACAACTTATCAGCTTGTCCTGAATTGGATAGTTAGTGTGACTTCTTGGAATGTTAGTTTCATTATTATTCGAATAAAAAATTNTGAATAAAAAATTAAAGTGTTTCTTCCCATATAAAATATGCATTGGAAATTATTTTATTTTGTGTTCTGTTGTCTTTGCTCAAATCAATTCCAAAAAATTATTTTGAGATTTATCATTAGCTGCAATCATTAGTTGCCCTACTGATTTAACATCGAAAGCACAACAGATTCTTCTCGCCTGTTCCATTGGATTAAACTGGGGAGACATACACTACACATAGACCAAGAGTGAAGGCAAACAAATGTGTTGCCTTTTGGCACCTTCTGGTGCCTTTCAAGTTTACGGCTTCCTGCCGTTTCTAAACTTTACAGGATAATGTAATGTTTTCTCATTTGACAATACAGAACACACAAAATAATCACATCTAAGTTCTAAGAGAGACAAGCCATTGCACAGGATGATTTAATACAGAGGATACATTTTGNAGAAGTATCCAGAATTTATATCAGCATTAATTGCCTTGTGGCATTTATTAATTCAGAGCAAATATGGACAGCTCTGAAGACCATGTTAGAAGGCAATTACATTAAAGGCTAAGCTATCAAACTCCCCATATTCTAAATCTGTAACCCTGGTAAAGACAACATCATACCCTGTGTTCTCCCCAAACACGACCAATCTCTTATTTTAACATTTTCATGGGGGAGGGATTGCAAATTGATCTTTAGGAAACAGAGAAATACA
>NW_023185200.1:0-2444 GCF_002007445.2 Ailuropoda melanoleuca | reverse complement strand
ATATATGTATATACATATATGTATATACATATATATGTATATGTATATATATGTATATATATGTGTATATACACACACACACACACATATATATATATATGTGTGTGTGTGTGTGTGTGTGTGTAATTTTAGCTCCAGGCACATAACAAGATGATAGCTTCCATGGCGCTATCTTTTCTTTCCACTCATCCATCTAGGGACTCTTAGGTAACTTTCACNACTTTCATATCTTGGCTGTTGTAAATAATGTCGTAATGAGCACAAGAGTGCAGATATCTTTTTGAGTTAGTGTTTCCATTTCCTTCTCGAAAATAACCAGAAGTGTAATTGCTGAATCACATGGTAGCTCTGTTTCTAATTTTTCAGGACCCTCCATACTGTTTTCCACAGTGGCTGCACCAGTTTGCATTCCCACCAACAGTGCATGAAGGTTGTGTGTTTTCCCCACATCCTCGCCAACAACTGTTGTTTCTTGTATTGATTTTAGCCATTCTGACAGGTGTGAGGCGATGTCTCATGGTGGCTTTCATTGGCATTTCCCTGATGATGAATGACCCTTAGTACCTTTTCACATACCTGTTGGCATCTGGGTGTCTTCTTAACTTCTTAATGAGCAAGAACTGACTTGGTTTTTGATGCCTCATCTTTCTTCACTCTTTTGAAGGTTCTTTCCCTGTGTCATGATTCTCCCTCTACCTGCAGCACCCTATTGTCACGCCCACTCGTGAGAGAATGCCCATGGGTCCATGTGTAAACAACACCCTCTTACCAACTCCTAAAGTCTTTGTTCTGAAGTGGGGTTGGAGAAATGACCTCCTGAAACTTTTCACTTCATCTGAACACAATCGTGTCCAGAACCCAAGATATACAGCGTGAGGCTGAAACTCTTTCCAGACAACGCTCCAAAGCTCTTATGTCACAGCTTATGCCCTGCCTCACATTCTACAGAGAAAAGAAATGGATGGGAATATTCTCATTTTCCTGCCACCAATTCTACTGACTGCACCCCTCTCAGCATCCACACCGTGGGTGATCAGGTCTGGAATGATGGCAAAGCGCCCTTTCTCCATGCAAAGGCTGTTCCCATTCTCATCCTCGGGGCACCAGTCCTGATCCTCTTTGTGAATATTTTGCACCTGGGATTGTCTTGTCCTCACTGCATCACTGACTTCTCTCTTCCCCTTCAGCCCACAGACATCCTGTAACTCCCACTCATTAAGTCTAAACAATGCATCTCACTCTGGAAGGCAGGTTCCTCAAAACTTCCTGGAAGAGTTGCACATACTTGCTGTGTCCACTTCACCTCAGTTCCTCTGGGGCATTAGCCCCACAGCTGTGGTGAGGATGCTTGTGATGGGGTTACTGGTGATGTCACGTGACACCATTGGATGCCATTTATGGGTCCTCCTCCTGTTCCCTCCCAGCAGAGTTTGACACAGCTGGCCACACCCTCTTTCTAGAAACGCTGGCCACACCATTTTCCTCCCATCTCACTGGCTGCTGCTTCTTCATCTCCTTGGCTTGCTTGGTGCTCTCTTGCTCTGTTATTCCCTGCAGCTCTTGTCCTTTCTATCATTAATTTAGTTAGTTTATTTTCAGTCTCCAGTACTCAATGCACATTCCGTTAGGACAAGGATTCCTGTCTTTCTTTTTTGCTCTCTGATAATCCCCAGCATCTAGAACAGTATGTGATCTGGAAGTCATTCAATGTTTTGTTTGAATGAACAGGGTAGTGTTTTAGACATGCATGTTTTAAAATTCTATAAATGCTATTGTGCTATAGATCTTGTCTTTCTTTTCTTTTTCTTTTCTTTTCTTTTCTTTCTTTCTTTCTTCTCTTTTCTTTTTTTCAGCATAACCTGAAGCATTCGAGACCATCATGTCGCCACATTGCCTAGTATTCTCTGTCATGTAAACATCACATTTTATTTGCCTCTTTTCTTAGGAATGAAAATTTGAGTTCCCTCTAACTTGGGATACTGCATATATGGAAGCCAAGATTAGTCCTGTGAGTGTTACCTTTTGACCTGTGAATTTTTCTGGTATGGTTAGTTGCTTTTGTCAATCTTATTGGTGTAGAATATCTTTTTCTTTCTAATTAAAATTTTTAAAAATCCAATACAACTTTCAATAATTTTCACATGTTATGAAATACTCCTTTTTTGTTTTTGTTTTTTCCTCTAAGCACTTAAACACATAAAATCATTCTTAGTTTATGGACTGCACAAAACCAGGCAGCTGACTGGATTTGGCCAGCAAATCATGATTGAGGCAGTTGGTAGAATGATGACCTATTGCTACTTTTCTTTGAAAGTGTCTAACTACTAATAAATTCAAGTGTCATTTTTCTTAAATTGTTAGCTTTTTGGGTTCCCCCTTTATTATTTGCCTATTTCCTGTCTTTGCTAAACTGCACTTTTATTAGTTTTCCCGCATTTGTTTAT
>NW_023185199.1:0-1248 GCF_002007445.2 Ailuropoda melanoleuca | reverse complement strand
TGTTTTTGAACAAAAATCTGGTTTTAAATATGCCCTTTCTTTACTTCTTGCGCAATGTTTCTCTCCATTCATGTTACAGATTTCTTTATAGGTTCCTTTTGAGGGTTCTNTATAGGTCCCATTTTGAGGGTTCTCTTATACCTGCTTACTCGGTCTTCACGGGGAATAGATTTATCCTCTGATATTTTTCTCAAACCTGGCCACTCGGAAGCCAAGAAGCACACTGAATGACCAAAGTTTCTATATTTTTATAAGAAATAAAGACTAGTAGGGGCACCTGGGTGGCTCAGTCATTAAGCGTCTGCCTTCGGCTCAGGGCGTGATCCCGGCGTTCTGGGATCGAGCCCCACATTAGGCTCCTCCGCTGGGAGCCTGCTTCTTCCTCTCCCACTCCCCCTGCTTGTGTTCCCTCTCTCACTGGCTGTCTCTCTGTCGAATGAATAAATAAAATCTTTAAAAAAAAAAAAAAAGAAAGAAAGAAAAAAAGAAAGACTAGTAATCTACCCAAATGCAGACATCATCTATCATTAAGCCCCTGTTTATATTTCTATCAAAAAGTTGTTGAAACTGTTCCTATACCATCTCAATCCAACATCTATATATATATATATATATGATAAAATATCAAATATTAAAAATGACAAAAAGGAAAAGACTCTAAGGAACCACTCAAAACGTTGGTATGATCTGAACTTGGTACCATGGCTAGCAAGGACCTACACGATCTGGTCCCTCTCTAATTTCTTCTCCTTCACTCTTACTCACTGTTCGCCACCCTGGCCTTGGATCTCTTGGTCAAGTGCAGATGTATTCCCACCTGTGAGTTCTGAGCTGAAAGGAATGTTCTGCCCTTGGGCATTCCCACGGCAGACAACTTCTCATTTTTCAGGTTCCCCCTTCAAATGTCCGTCCCTGACCATCAACGTTGCCCCTTCTATGTCATTCCTATGTCACAGCGGGTTTCATTCTCTCAACAGCATTTGCTAGTAGCTAAAATCAACTTATTTATTTATCTTATGTCTTCCCCTGTCAAAAATATAAATCTGTAAGAGCAGGGACTTTGTCTTTTCATCACTGTAAGTCCAGAATCTAGAACAGCTTTGTGGAAATAGCAGACACACAAGACATGTTTATTGAGTGAATAATTGTTCTGTATGATAGGCAGGATTCCGGGTGATTTTTGTTTTTTCTTATCTTTATTTTTCATATTTTATAATGAATATATATTACTGTGCTAGTTTAAAAAGT
>NW_023185198.1:284-823 GCF_002007445.2 Ailuropoda melanoleuca | reverse complement strand
GGTGCACTGGGTGTTATAAGCGAGTAATGAATCATGGAACTTTACATGAAAAACTAGAGATGTACTGTATGGTGACTAACATAATAAAAAATTATTATTAAAAAATGCCAATAAACAAGAGCCTACGCCTGATGGATTCCCTGGGGAATTCAGATATAATACCTATTTAAGAAATAATACCTATTCTCCTAAAGCTGTTTCAAAAAATAGAAATAGAAGGAAAACTACCAAACTCATTCTATGAGGCCAGTATTACCCCAAAACCAGGCAAAGACCCCATCAAAAATGAGAATTACAGACTGATATCCCTGATGAATATGGACGTCAAAATTCTCAACAAAATCCTAGCTAATAGGATCCAACAGTATACTAAAAGCATTATCCATCATGACCAAGTGGGATTCATCCCTGGGATGCAAGGGTGGTTCAACATTTGCAAATATATCAGTGTGATAGATCACATTAATAAGAGAAGAGACAAGAACCATATGATCCTTTCAATTGATGCAGAAAAAGCATTTGACAAAATACAGCATCCT
>NW_023185198.1:0-218 GCF_002007445.2 Ailuropoda melanoleuca | reverse complement strand
AGAAGGTACATTCCTCAATTTCACAAAAACCATCTATGAAAAGCCTACAGTGAATATCATTCTCAATGGGGAAAAGCTGAAACCTTTCCCTTGAGATCAGGAACACAACAAGGATGCCCACTCTCACCATTATTGTTCAACGTAGTTCTAGAAGTCCTTGCAACAGCAATCAGACAACAAAAAGGGATAAAAGGTATTCAAATTGGCAAAGAAGAAGT
>NW_023185197.1:0-1236 GCF_002007445.2 Ailuropoda melanoleuca | reverse complement strand
GTAAGTGAAAGATTAAGAACAAAACCAAATCCAATTATATATCAAGACCACTGTTTCTTTATATATAAAGTAAANATATTGTAACATTCTAGTAAATAGTCTAGTTATTTCATAAGGTTGTTTCAGTAATTAAAAGGATGATTCACATAGAACACTTGATACAATGCCTGTGATATATTAGTCACTCAATAAATGCTAATTCTTACCATTAGTGATGACAAAAAGATACTTCCTAAAGAGGTTCAATGTCTTTCATACTTACCTCCATTGTAAAACCTATGACTTTGAAACACTGCTCAATTAATTCATATTGGGATTTATAGAAACTATTATTCATCATGTCCTGTACTGTTCTGAGGTGGTCATTTTGTAGATATCTGAAAAAATATGAAAGGATGGGTCAAAATCTACAGTCCAATAGAAAGTGAAAATATTACTTATAAAAGTACCACCTGCTGAGTTACCTGGGGGGCTTATTTTCAGGCAACTTGTAATGGGCTAGTTTCTTCTTTTCAGCTAAGCCAGCGTAGATGTAGTAAAAAATATGAAAATTTTTTTCTCCACTGAAAAAATAAGACATTTTCAGTAAGGGATTAGCAAGAATATTTACTAGTTGTTAAAATTACTTGGCAATATATTTTCAGAACAACAACTAGGAGTGTTACAGTGGGTTTCCCAGAGTACTGGATTTCGGCTTTTATTGTCATTGTTACTATTTTCAACAACCATTGTCATTAAATTTCAGACACTGCTAAGCACTTTATATGAATCATTCAACACACATTTGTGAGTGGCTACCAGGCATTGTTCTAGACACCAGAAATGTAGCAGGACTGCAACAGTCAACAGTCCCTAAACTCTTGTATTTTACATGCCAGTGGGAGTAGAGAGAAAAAGAAACAATTTTATGACGATATATCAGAGGGTCAGAAGTGCTACATTATCTAATTTACCTTTCATAGAACCCTAGTTACTCATAGGATTCCCTCATTTTATATACATGGACACAAAGACTTTGATGGGGGTACCATTCTCCTCTCAGGTCATGGAGCTGACGGCTAAACTGGATTCAAACCAGGGCTGTTTAACACCAAAGCCTAAGTCTTCAACCACCTTGTTAACTGCCTTTCTGGGGCTCAATTTTCTCACTTGCATGAGAAATCTGGATGAGGGAAAACTGAACAGGAAGAAATCAGAGAGGGAGACAAACCATGAGAGACTCTGGACTCTGGGAAA
>NW_023185196.1:579-764 GCF_002007445.2 Ailuropoda melanoleuca | reverse complement strand
CCTGAACTGAAACCAAGATTTGGATGCTTAACCGACTGAGCCACCCAGGTGCCCCTCACATGGTAATTCTATGTTTAATTTCTTGAGGAACTGCCATACTGTTTTCTGTACTGGCTACACCATTTTACATTCCCGTCACCAGTGCACAAAGTTTCCAGCTTTCCAGATCCTCACCAACACTCGTT
>NW_023185196.1:0-200 GCF_002007445.2 Ailuropoda melanoleuca | reverse complement strand
GAGCCTGATGTGGGGCTCGATCCCACAACGCCAGGATCACGCCCTGAGCCGAAGGCAGACGCTTAACCGCTGTGCCACCCAGGCGCCCCAATAACTATATTCTTGATATGGAAAGTTCAAATAATGGGGCACCTGGGTGGCTCAGCTTGTTAAGTGTCTGCCTTCAACTCAGGTGGTGATCTTAGGGTCCTGGGATGGAG
>NW_023185195.1:0-647 GCF_002007445.2 Ailuropoda melanoleuca | reverse complement strand
GTGTCTTCTTGTCTTCTAACTCCTGTGGGGCAGGCGAGTCAGTGCCCTAGTGGTGGAGTGTCCTTTGGCTTTAGGAAACTGTCTGGCAGAGCAGACATGGGAGGAGGAAAATGAGAATGTGGAGTGGTACCTGGCACGGGGGGAACTAAGAGAAGGACGGGATTACTGTCAGCTCCTCACATAGGCTGATGGAATCAGAGACGGTTTTAGTTTTATTTTGTTAATTTTGTGTTCAACAAATGGTTTGATTCTCCTGTAATTATTATTCCCTATTTTTCTCTATGTCCCCGNAATTTTGTGTTCAACAAATGGTTTGATTCTCCTGTAATTATTATTCCCTATTTTTCTGTATGTCCCCGATTCAGGTCCCTTTGGGTTTAGGGCTGTACCACTGGGTAAGGAAGGAGGTGCCAGGAATATCTAGGGGTGAATATAATTGATCTCTGAATTTAGGAATTAAAGTAACCCCACCATCACTGTTGCACACAAGGAGAGGCAGCGAGCATGAACATTCTCTCAAACACGTGGAATTCTCTGCCAGACCTATAACTAAATAGCAAGTCCTCATATGGCCAACTCATTCTCCATTGTCAGCCAGACCCTGTGAGTCCTAAAGAAGCCTGGCCGTGAGTCGCACAGTCCACAGT
>NW_023185194.1:9013-9394 GCF_002007445.2 Ailuropoda melanoleuca | reverse complement strand
AATAAGTCAATGACCCTTGGCCTCTGTATGTATATACTCTAAATCGGATTTATCTTTCTAAAAGTAGGTCAATATTTGTACTTTATAAATTATTTGATTTACAAAATTGATTATGAAATGTGCTGATGAAAAGGTAGGTAAAATGAACAATTTGGCAGTTACTGCTAAGAAAGATAAAGATTAAAAAACATGAAAAACTAAAACTAAAGGGACAACTATATAAAATAAGTGCGAAAAACAAGTGCTCACTCCTCACTGATACTGAAATTAGGAAACATGAACGGATTAACATTACGTTGACAGAAATCAGTCTTGAATATACGAATTCATTTCCCAATTCTGTAATAGTCTACTCAAGCTGTGATTCAGTGGTTTTTTTTT
>NW_023185194.1:0-296 GCF_002007445.2 Ailuropoda melanoleuca | reverse complement strand
TTAGACATTATTTTTGATACCAGTAATGAAAACCATTGAAAATATAGAAATATGGCAATATTTAGGCACAGAGAAAAGACTGCCTCAGTCTTTGAAAATATTATAAAACATAGTGACTGAATCAGAATCAGGTATCACAAATATACTTCAAGTTCAAAGGTGACTCAGCAGTAATTTCGTGATGAGTCCCACCATATTGGATGAACGCGTTTTATAATCTCGCCTGCCTGGATAAGCATTGTTTTTGGAGATAAGGATAAATCTGAGTCTGAAGGTGGAAATTGCCTATACTCAGT
>NW_023185193.1:0-3314 GCF_002007445.2 Ailuropoda melanoleuca | reverse complement strand
CATCAGGCTTCTCCACTGGGAGCCTGCTTCTTCCTCTCCCACTCCCCCTGCTTGTGTTCCCTCTCTCGCTGCCTGTCTCTCCTCTGTCAAATAAATAAATAAATAATCTTTGAAAAAATCTGTATTTGGATAAATACTTCTGACACGTCAGTTTCCGAATCCTCTCCCTGGATTTTGTCCTGCGGTTTCACCTACTCCATGTTTTGCTGTGGTATTTTTTTGTCATGCCAACCTACCAGATGATTGATCAATGGTCTCGCCATTAGCAAGCTATTTTTCAGAGTTCCATCCGCACAAACCAGTCTCTCTCTCCCTCCTCGAGGCTTTCCCCTGAGGACTGACACCAGGATCTTCTTGGAACCCTAGGAGCTTCCCGTGCAGCCCTTCTCAGGGCCAGCTCTGTACTTTCACACCCCACAAATCACAGCTTTGGGAGATGAGGAGACCTCATTGGTCACCATCACCACTTCCAGAAAACTGCAACCCCACTCCCTTGTATGTAAAACCAAAGTNCCCTTGTACATAAAACCAAAGCAAAAACCTGTTTCACTGATGGCTCTGCCTTCCAGCAGCATCTCCCTGCTCCCTTGCTTGTCACCATCTCTGCTTCCTCCGTCATTGTAGACCTCAGCTCTTGGTTCCCAGCTGTCCTTGTCACCCTGATTCTTCCCAGGATCAGTGTGAAACAGGTGTTCTCTGTGGGTGCTCAGTTCAATACACGGGCCTTTCAATTCCTCGACACCTCAGCAACAGTGGCCATTTCTTCCACCCACTCCTTGGCGACCACTCCTTATAAACACATACTCCTTCCCTGCAGCCCTTAACTTCCGGACCCATTGGTTCCACTCCTCCCACTTGTGTTGACACTGGGCCTTCACCCGGTTTCAACCCCAGAGCTCATCATTTGGTCATTTTCTGGCATTGCCCGCTGTTCCTGCGGCCCTTTGGCCCTCTATTCTATCTGGAAACGCTCTTATACCAGAAGAACCCAAGTGTTAGTGTTTTTCTGCCTTAGAAGCACATTTGAGCTCTGCTAGGGAGAATCACAAAAGGGACAGAGGGAGGGTGAGGCGAATGCTGCATCACACACACAGCCTCAGTTGGGCCCCAACACTCCTGGATATTCTGTTATAGATGACTAGTCAACTTTAGCTGCTAACGTATCATAAAAATTGTGTTGAAGTGACCGACAGAGACCTGAAGTATAAATAGCACTCAATGGCCCTAACACGCCAACACAGCCCTCCGCCATCTTTGTGGAAGGGAGGCTTGCCGAGNCAGAAGAACCCAAGTGTTAGTGTTTCTCTGCCTTAGAAGCACATTTGAGCTCTGCTAGGGAGAATCACAAAAGGGACAGAGGGAGGGTGAGGCGAATGCTGCATCACACACACAGCCTCAGTTGGGCCCCAACACTCCTGGATATTCTGTTATAGATGACTAGTCAACTTTAGCTGCTAACGTATCATAAAAATTGTGTTGAAGTGACCGACAGAGACTGAGGTATAAATAGCACTCAATGGCCCTAACATGCCAACGCAGCCCTCCGCCATCTTTGTGGAAGGGAGTCTTGCTGAAACTGCAACAAAATGGTCTCCCTGCTGTCCAGTCCGTGGCCAGAGTCCTGGAGGATGTCTAGCCGTGCTTTCTTTTAGATTGAAGCAAAGTATTGCAAATTATTCCAAGTCCAGAGGATGGCGGAAATTCACAGTCACTTTCTGACTTGATCGAAATCTTCCTCGAGCTCTGTCCATGAAGCTGTGGCGGATGTTTCTCCTGCTCGGGGAGTCCCCGTTTTGTCCTGCTGGGTTCATGGGACAAGTATATTGTTGTTCTCCCTTTTTGAATTTCGGGGTGGCCATGTGACTGTGGCCAGAGCATTGTGTTTCCGTTATGACTTATTTCAGATCCGCTCCTCTTAGGTCATGATCCTCATGGAAACACATATGGAGACGGAGGGTCCTTCGCCAGGGTCCTCAGTGAATTCCATGAGCAGAGTGCCCTGCCAGTGTCCAGGAATATATTCTAGAAGCAAGAAATAAATGTGTTTCTGTTGTTGTATCTGTGGACTATAACTTAGCTTAACTTGACTGAGCCAGAGGCTGTAGAAATGGACCCTCATGGAGGGGCATGGGGCCATTATCTGTCCATTTAGGTCCCTTTCTGTTCCCAAAGACCCTTGGTGCTCCCTGTCTGCCACATCTCCCCAGCAGTCCCGCTTCCACTGTGTTTCTCCTCTAGCTTGAGCTGTTCGTCACTCTCTCCTCAGCCTTCCTTGGGGATGGTGGGCTTCCAAGAACAATAGTGTGGATCACGTGTGCAAGTAGGAGCACAATTAAGACCCAGGCTCCAACTGTCAATCATAGGTATGCCGAATGCAGGAGATAGGGAGCTTCAGGGTGGCACTCTGTCTCCTTTCACTGAGGGCCACTGTTGTGAGGCAGGACAGGAGCAGACAGCGGTCCCGGGAATAACCAGCATTGGTGCTGGAGTGTTGTGTATGCATCTCCTCCCAGGGTGTTCCCACCAGAGTCCTTGAAAAGGGCTTCTGGGGCCCCTCAGCCCCTGCTCTTCTTTGCCTGCTCTCCAAAGGGAAGCTATTAGCCTAGGTAAATACTCCTTCTCCCGAGTGACTTGATCTCTGTACTCCCTGATTCAGTTCCTTTGCAAGGTAAATAACTATAAATATTAAAACATGTCAATAGCTTTATTAATAAATGACTTCTGGCTATCTAAGAGATTCTGCACTGCGGGCTTCTGGTAGGTCTCTGGTGCACGCTTTCACACGTTTCATGTGGCGTAGCCACTGCTGGCTGAAGGATGCATGGAATCTGGCTGGCACAAAAGAAATCACAGTGTTTGGGCTCCCCTGTATGTTGGCTATTCAGAATGTTAAGTAATGTGATTTTTTTTTCTTGGTTCAAATTTTTTTCTTTTCAATTGGAGCTGATATAACACATATAGCCCAATATATATAGCCCGTTATTAATGCCAATTGATCCCTAAATAAGAAGTAGAGTGAGACAGTAGTGCCCATGCACATTTTGCCGTTAGGATTTCAGATGTCCAAATCCTAACTTCTCACCTCCACGAAGTTTAATACATTTTCCTCACAAGAGCATTCACAACGATCCTGTGATGAAATACATTTGCAGTTAATTTGACATAATTGCCATATTATTTTTGCAAAACACATCACCCTGATCTCTTTTTGGGAACTGCCTTCTCAATTTTTCTCAAAAAAACAAAAACAAAAACAAAAAAACACTGAGCTAGAATTGTAATTCTTCAAACCAAGTCAAATTATCTAGATATGG
>NW_023185192.1:0-879 GCF_002007445.2 Ailuropoda melanoleuca | reverse complement strand
CCAGGATCACGCCCTGAGCCGAAGGCAGACGCCTAACCGCTGTGCCACCCAGGCGCCCCCAAAAATATTTTGAAGTGATTACTGATCTTTTTACGTGTTAACGGTATTGAATTGAGTGAAAACACTGCACACTGTCATCACTCTAAATGGTTGATTTAGATGACTTTGAGTTTTGAAAATTTTTTAAATTTACGTTGTTCTGGTTGTTCATAACTTCAAGAATTCACTCAGTCTGGTTGGATTTAACCTAAGAAAACCGGGAAGTAGATAACTAACATCTCTCTTTCAGTCTTGTTCTCTATTTTGGCTTGCCTTTTAACCTGCAGTTCACAGAGCCAGTTACAATCATGTCACTTTCAACTTATTTTTTCTGAAGCGTTAATTTGTTTCTGACATGGTGCTTCATGAGAGTGATATGATGATGAATGTAGCTCAGATATCAAAATGATGTTCAAGGCTGTTACAAATACCTCTACCTAGGACCCCAAGTTTGGTGACAGCAGTGATAGAGGATAGTGGCACTGGGAACCAAACTTAGCACCAAAGACAGAAACTATGCAGACGGACCTGAACAGCTTACTTGGGTGCCAAGCGTGCCAGTCACATAGAAAATGTAGCCACCTAAGGGAACAATAACTAACCTGCCTTCTTGTGGTTTCTATTTTTCACTTAGGTCAAAAATAAGTAAGTTAGTTGGGGNAAATAAGTAAGTTGGGGAGGGTATAGGTAGGACTTAAACCAAGAAAAGACATTTTAATCAATAAATCTAATTAATTCACTATATCAGTGCCTTTAAAAAAAAACCCTTTGTTTCAAACTGTATTTGTCACACTGATGATGCGGGATAGTAATGGAAAAATAGAGTGCATCTCCAGCAGT
>NW_023185191.1:8950-9430 GCF_002007445.2 Ailuropoda melanoleuca | reverse complement strand
AGAGGATCATAGGGGAGGGGAGGGAAAACTGAATGGGAAGTCATCAGAGAGTGTGAAAAACCAAGAGAGACTATTAACTCCAGGAAACAAACAGGGTTGTGGAAGGTGGGAGGTGGTTGGAGGACAGGGTCATTAGGTGACGGGCATTAAGGAGGGCATGTAATGTGATGAACACTGGGTGTTATATGCAACTGGTGAATCACTGAACTCTACATCTGAAACTAATGGTGTACTATATGTTGGCTAATTGAATTTAAACTTACAAAACTACTTATAGTCTGAAAAAATATAACCATGCACGATAGTAGAGAGAATATATTCCTCACTTCCCTGTGTTTAATAGCCAACAATGAAAACAAGGGTCATATTTGCTTTATTTGTTCTCTTCTCACTCCACCTCAAGGCTGGATTTCTAGAAATGGAATTTTTGGATAATAGTTAGCATGCACAGCAATGGGGATTGATTGCCAAATTGATCCC
>NW_023185191.1:0-1546 GCF_002007445.2 Ailuropoda melanoleuca | reverse complement strand
GCCGGGATCACGCCCTGAGCCGAAGGCAGACACTTAACCACTGTGCCACCCAGGCGCCCCTGTCTTTTTTTTCTTTTTTTACAATTTTATTTATTTATTTATTTGAGAGAGAGAGAGAGAGCACAAGCAGGGGAAGCAGCAGAGGGAGAGGCAGAATCAGACTTCCCGCTGAGCAGGGAGCCCGACCCGGGCTCGATCCCAGGACCCTGAGATCATGACCTGAGCCGAAGGCAGACACTTAACTGACTGAGCCACCCAGGTGCCCCACACGTTTGTCTTTTTTACCCCATAGGGATGTTATATAGAAGTCGGCTGTAAATCCAGAATTGCTTTGTAAATTCTATCATAAAAATAATGATAGGCTGATCATTCAGGACATATGCTAATGAATTCACAGTCTGCACATTAAAACCACGCAGAAAAGATAGTTTTGTTCTATTTTCACACCATAAAACAGTCCCTGTTGCACACTAGTCAGCTGATCTCCATTTTTGCATATTGTTGGTGATTAGTTTTTCTCTCATTTCCTCCCTTTCTTTTTCAAGATGAAGAGTATTTATTTCCTTGGCAACTAATTTTTCACTCAATAAGTAAACTCTCAATGTAGAGGCAGGAGGCTGTTCTTGGGTAGAGTTTGGTTAGCAGATGGTTCTGGAATCTCAAATCTTCAACAAGTTCCACCAACACAGGTGCCTGATGAATCTAGCACCTATTTTTCACCTAATTTCTCCAATAAGTTTAGTTTCCTTTGGGATCGGGCATGGGGGTCAAGAGTTGAGCAATTGCCAATGGTGCTGTTGCAGAATTTGTGTCCCCTTGGTGCCTGGGTTCTTGGTCACATCGCTTGGAAGAATGAAGAGGTAGAACAGCCGGAGAGTGGTGGCAGCAAAGCAAAGTTTATTGAGCAAGAGCACAAAGCTCCCGAAGAGGGAGGGGAGGCCTGAGAGGGTTGCTCCCTGAGTTTCTAAGTTCAGGGGGTTTTATGAGCTCTTTTGCAGAACTTTCTTAAGCAATCAGGCTGTGCTGATCAGAGCTTTGGTCAACTATCTGTCTACGTATTAGGTTATGTCCACATGCTGACATCTGGGGGCTCAGGTCTTCACTGCCCCTTGCCCGTGATTTTCAGAAATGTCTTGCGATGAACTGTCTTATATTAGGAAGTTTTGTAGAAGTCATTTCTGCAAAGGCAACAAAGCAGAATGTCAGTGTGGTCCTGCCTAAGCTGGAAAGCAGGATGTTAGTGCTATTTTATCTTAGCTGTCCTGACTTCATGTTTTCTTGTTGGGGACCTTGGCCTGGCTTCCTGACTGTCCAACTAACTCCTAACAGCGGGGACTATAAAGAAGCAGCAAAGGATATGTGTGCCTGTAACCACCAGACAGAAGTTACCCTCTTGTTTTCCCTCTTCCATAGTTAAAATAGAGTGCGTAACATTTTCTATATATTTGTTTTCTTGTTTGTGCCTTATGTTATTCATATCTTTAACTCAATAAAATCTTTGCTCTTGGGAGTTCATTCAGTCTGTGTGGCTTTAATGAGCTCTGTC
>NW_023185190.1:0-1192 GCF_002007445.2 Ailuropoda melanoleuca | reverse complement strand
TTTTTGTGATTAACAAAGAATTTTATTTTATTTTATTATTTCATTTTATTATATATTTTATTTTATTTTTAATGTTTTTTTAAATTATATTATGTTAGTCACCATACAGTACATCCCTGTTTTTTTTTTATGTAAAGTTACATGATTCATTAGTTGTGTATAACACCCAGAGCACAATGCAATACGTGCCCTCCTCACTACCCATCACAGGTCTATCCCACTCCCCTACCCCCTCCCCTCTGAAACCTTCAGTTTGTTTCTCAGAGTCTAAACTCTCTCATGCTTCATTCCCTTTCCGATTACCCACCCTTTCTATATCCCTTTCTTCCCTACTGAACTTCCTAGTTCTGTTCAATTGATGAGAGAAATCATATGATAATTGTCTTTCACTGCTTGAATTATTTAACTTAGCATTATCTCCTCCAGTGCCATCCATGTTGCAACAAATGTTGAGAATTCATTCTTTTTGATAGCTGAGTAATATTCCATTGTATATATGGACCACAACTTCTTAATCCAGATATCTGTTGAAGGGCATCTCGGCTCCTTCCATGATTTAGCTATTGTGGACAAACCTGCTATGAACATTTGGGTGCATATGGCCCTTCTCTTCAATATGTCTGTATCTTTTGGTAAACACCCAGTAGTGCAATGGCTGGGTCATAGGGTAGCTCAATTATAACTTTTAAGTGACCTCCACACTGTCTTCCAGAGTGGTTGTACCACCTTGCATTCCCAACAACAATGTAGTAGCAATCCCCTTTATCCACATCCTCTCCAGCAATTGTTGTTTCTTGCCTTGTCAATTTTTGCCATTCTAACTGGTGTAAGGTGGTGTCTTAGTGTGGTTTTGATTTGAATTTCCCTGATGGCTAATGACTTTGAACATTTTTTCAAGTGTCTGTTAGCCATTTGTATGTCATCATTGGAAAATTGTCTGTTCATATCTTCTGCCCTTTTTATGATTTGTTTATTTGTTTCTCACGTATTGAGTTTGAGAAGTTCTTTGTAGATGTNTTGGATACTAGTCTTTTATCTGTAGTATCATTTGCAAATATATTCTCCCATTCCGTGGGATGACTCTTAGTTTTTTTGACTGTTTCCTTGGCTGTGCAGAAGCCTTTATCTTGATGAAGTCCTACAAGTTCATTTTATCTTTTGTTTCTCTTGCCTTTGGAGATGTGTCATGAAA
>NW_023185189.1:0-2550 GCF_002007445.2 Ailuropoda melanoleuca | reverse complement strand
TGAATCACTTGATGGTTTGCCTGAGAGACTGCCTCAAAGTGTGAATCCCGTTGGTTCAAGGAGCAATTTCCAGTTTTCCAAGTACCTTCCATCCATCATCCCATTCTGTGTTTACACAATTCAACCAGGCTTCNTCAACCAGGCTTGTTTTATGATCCTCATTTCATAAATAAGGAAACCGAGGTTCAGTGACAAGGTTAAGTCAAGGTCAAGTACCTCGACCAAAGTCATACGGCAAATATCCAGGCCTCTGGATGTCCCCTCCGGTGCTGTCCCCTCCACTAAATATGCCTATGTGCTGGAAATGCACCCTGACTCTAGGCAAAACTGCAAATGTTCAAAGTTGCCTTGCTGCTCTGCGAGCAGACTCACCCTTTCCTCATATATTAGGCTCCTTGCCCACTCACGTCCCCCAAGCCCTGGCACATTCCCAGGTGCACAGTAGCCCTTGAGTTGAACTGCCTCAATTTTTTTTAAACCAGACGCACCTTCCAACATCAACAGAACTGAACATCAACTGGGGAAATGAGTGACTGACCATATGACGGAGAATGACTATCCATGTGTTAATCAGCTCCCATGTCCCTCAAACAAATTCCCCAAACAGCACAGCCCAGGGTGGCGTGCCCTGAGCACAGACTCTCTTTGGAAACCATTTATCTTCAACAGTCACATAGAGTTTTATTTCCAAGTTACGATACAAGCATATTTATCACAATATGAAAACAGTGTTTCAAATACTCCACATAAGGCACTCTTGGTGACCTAAGAAGATGCCCGTCTGGCGAGGTGCTCCCAGCCCCAGTCTCAGGGGAGGACACTTAAACAAACCAGCCCTAGTTGAATGTTTTGGGCTATTCCTGAGTGTAGAGTTTAGACTACGATGTTTGCATTTCAATGAATATTGAAAATAGTAAAAAGGTCTTTCAAGCCTCCTTTTCAGAATAACGACTTAGGGGCGCCTGGGTGGCACAGTGGTTAAGCATCTGCCTTCAGCTCAGGGCGTGATCCCGGCATTGTGGGATCTAGCCCCACATCAGGCTCCTCTGCTATCAGCCTGCTTCTTCCTCTCCCACTCCCCCTGCTTGTGTTCCCTCTCTCGCTGGCTGTCTCTATCTCTGTCAAATAAATAAATAAATACAATCTTTAAAAAAAAAAAAAAGAATAGCCACTTAGAGCACAAATTCCAGGCTGACGTTTTTCACTGGGGTCACAGCAGTGGGACAACAGCTGATCCTTCCAGCAAGCACAGGCATTCTAGAATGTTTGTTATCTTTGATAGACTCTAGTTATATTCACCTTTCTTCTCTTTCTCATAGAATATGAACATGAAACTTCAGGAGCTTTTGGTAAGAATCACACTACAACATAGCTTTAAGGGAACCTCCCCCAAAAGTCCCCAACCGTCTGATTTTATAACACAACCCATTGTGGAAGTGGGGGAGGGCAGAAGACAATGAATTTAATCGAAAGAACTCAACAAAGGAAAGGAAAGGGGAAAAAAGGTAGCTTCTCTCATTTAACTATGGTTTGGGGGAAGCATTTTCTCCCCAAACTGTTTTGTTCTTGTTGCCTAATCATATTTCAGAAAATTATGGAGTGAGGATATGAATATGATTTAATAAATTACCATTTAAAGACATAGTTGGACTAAAATTATATTAAAGAAAATCCTAACTTCAGACTTCTAGCAAATTCAGAAATAAGTGGAGAAAAGCTCACCATTTCTGGTTAACTTGGGTCCTATAACGTTAACCTTTCTTCCTTAGAAGTCTCTTAATGAGCCAGAGGAATACAATTCTAGAAGCACCCAACCCTTCTGCCTTTCTGGCAGAAGATATGTTCCCACAAAGGATCCAGTTTAAAAGAACAATGTGTGAGTGACTCGGAGCTGCCCAAGTACACTATCATGTCTCACGTGCCACTCATCAGAACGAACCTGTTGAATCCAGCCCCCAAATCACGCTCTTAGCTCAATGTCTACTCCGTGAGGCCGCCCTTAGCTCAGTCTCCACTCTGTGAGCCCACCATGTACATGCGATGCTCCCTGGTAAACTTGGGGGGACTCTTTGGGATGGCAATGACACCTCATTTCTTTCTCTCTGCTCTTAGGTGCTGAGATCCTAACACCATTCCCTGGTGGTGAGTCAAGGTTTTCTACCTCCTCATTTCATGTGGGTTGGTGGGTCATGTGCTACCAAACAGAATGAGTCCATCTGGGGATCTTTATGTATTCACCTCACTCCAAAACCTCCACTGTTTTTTAATGAACTGGGGAAGCCTCTGCCTCTCCCATCCTTCTTTGTCTACTTACCTCCTTCCTACTCTTTGTCCAAGACTCGGGTCTGTAATCGCTTCCTTGAAAAGATATCCTGGAACCCCCACCCCCATATGCACTCTCAAAGCATTACAAACATCTCCCCCTTTGACTCTTAGCGTTTAGCATAGCTGTAATCTGAACTTAATTTTGGATTAATGTGATTACTTCCTCCAGTCTCCACAAATTAGACTCTGAACTCCGTAACAGCAAAACCAGGTCTGTTCTGCGAA
>NW_023185188.1:0-814 GCF_002007445.2 Ailuropoda melanoleuca | reverse complement strand
TTTTCTGTAAATTTAAAACTGTCCTGAGATTAAAATGTTCATTAAAACATAGATTTGTTGCTGAGATAAGAGCAAAGACTTACGAGAAGTCGTATTCTACCTGTGGGTTTCGATAGAGCTAAAACGAACCTGAGATGACCCCCTGGGGGCGAGTCCTCCCCCATTTGGCCACGTAGATACGCACTTCACTAATGAGACAGAGCCAGTGGCTTGAAAGCCCTCATCGCTGCGTGTCCAGCAGCATCTGCAACAGGACGCACAGGAACTGCCCCCAGGGAAGGCTTTGTCTTGGGCGGTTCCCCATGGACATGCAGATAGCTGATGCAGCATTTGCTGGAAATCCCTGGAAGCCTTAGTCTTCTCTGTGTGGGTGCCAGTCGGAAACAGACGTTTTGGTCCTCTGCACCTTCTTGCTAAGATTTCCAGTTATCGCCTTCATCATGCTATCCCCAGCTTTCTAAGGGGGTTGTTCTTTATGCCTTGAGGGACCTCTTCAAATGTTAGAATCTCAGGCCAGAATTTTCTAGAACACACAATCTATTTCATGTGTATCCTTCCTTTATACTTTATTGCAGGGCTCCTGCCCCTAAGCCCTCCTAAATTTCAATAAGAATATGCATTTTATCTAATTTGGTGCAGGCACTTCACTCATTAGAGACCCAAGATCAGCAAGGAAACGTACTGCGCTTAAGGGCATCACGGTCTGGCCGGGCAAACACTCGGGCACACGATTAACCGTCACAAAATCGGGTACGTGGCCAAGCTGGGATTTCACAAAGTGCTACAGGAATGTGGAAAATGGAGAGATTAGCCT
>NW_023185187.1:0-2082 GCF_002007445.2 Ailuropoda melanoleuca | reverse complement strand
TCTTAAGGTCAACTGTACCATATTAATATAACATAATCACACAGGTTGTTTTCCATCTTACTCATAAGTCCCGCTCATAATCAAAGAGAAGAAATTATACAAGACATGTACATCAGGGGATAGAGATCTTGGGGGCCATCTTGGAATTCTGCTTACTATAAAAATCTACTAGAAAACAGGTATGACAATAGTCATTTTATGAATGTGCATCCTGAACAAGAAGAAATAAGGAAGAAATAAGAAGGAGAATGATTTCCTGATTTTTGAAATGGTGACTGGCTTTACTATTGTTTCCCAAAATGAAATTGGTTAAGAATATGAAGAAGTGGAGGTTATGGGCAAAATTGTGAGCNAATTGGTTAAGAATATGAAGAAGTGGAGGTTATGGGCAAAATTGTGAGCTTAATTTCAACTTTAATGCTTGAGATGTCTTCAAGGACTTCAAATATCTCATAATCTTGCAAAAATAAAAAAAATAAAGGCATCAGCTGCCTGCATCTACTTTTGGGGACTGGATAACTTGTACATTATTTTTTCTTTTTTTTTTTTAATGTTTTTTTATTATATTATGTTATTCACCATACAGAACATCCCTGGATTCCGATGTAAAGTTCGATGATTCATTAGTTGCATATAATACGTGCCCTCCTTACTACCCATCACTGGTCTATCCCAATTCCCCACCCCCCTCCCCTCTGAGGCCCTCAGTTTGTTTCTCATAGTCCATAGTCTCTCATGTTTCATTCCCCCTTCTGATTACCACCCCTTTCTTTATCCGTTTCTTCCCCTACTGATCTTCCTACTTCTTATGTTCCATAGATGAGAGAACCATATAGATAATTGTCTTTCTCTGCTTGACTTATTTCACTTAGCATTATCTCCTCCAGTGCCGTCCATGTTGCAGCAAATGTTGAGAATTCGTTCTTTCTGATAGCTGAGTAATATTCCATTGTATATATGGACCACAGCTTCTTAATCCAGTCATCTGTTGAAGGGCATCTCGGCTCCTTCCATGATTTGGCTATTGTGGACAATGCAGCTATGAACATTGGGGTGCATATGGCCCTTCTCTTTACTACGTCTGTATCTTTGGGGTAAACACCCAGTAGTGCAATGGCTGGGTCATAGGGTAGTTCAATTTTTAACTTTTTAAGGGACCTCCACACTGTTTTCCAGAGTGGCTGTACCAACTTGCATTCCCACCAACAATGTAGGAGGGATCCCCTTTCTCCACATCCTCTCCAACAATTGTTGTTTCTTGCCTTGTCTATCTTTGCCATTCTAACTGGCGTAAGGTGGTATCTCAGTGTGGTTTTGATTTGAATTTCCCTGATGGCTAATGATTTTGAACATTTTTTCATGTGTCTGTTAGCCATTTATATGTCTTCATTGGAAAAGTGTCTGTTCATATCTTCTGCCCATCTTTTGAATTGTTTGTTTCTAGTGTATTGAGTTTGACAAGTTTTTTGTAGATCTTGGATACAAGCCAGTCCTTTATCTGTGGTGTCCTTTGCAAATATATTCTCCCATTCCGTGGGCTGTCTCTTAGTTTTTTTGACTGTTTCCTTGGCTGTGCAGAAGCTCTTTATCCTGATAAAGTCCCATAAGTTCATTTTATCTTTTATTTCTCTTGCCTTTGGCGATGTGTCGTGAAAAAGGTTGCTCTGGCCGATGTCATAGAAGTTGTTGCCTATGTTCTCCTCTAGAATTTTGATGGATTCCTGTCTCACATTGAGGTCTTTCATCCATTTGGAGTTTATTTTTGTGTATGGTGTGAGAGAGTGGTCAAGTTTCATTCTTTTGCATGTAGCTGTCCAATTTTCCCAGCACCATTTATTGAAGAGACTGTCTTTTTTCCACCGGATGTTTTTTCCTGCTTTNGTCTTTTTTCCACCGGATGTTTTTTCCTGCTTTATCAAAGATTAGTTGCCCAAAGAGCCGAGGGTCCATTTCTGGGTTCTCTATTCTGTACCATTGGTCTATGTGTCTGTTTTGTGCCAGTACCATGCTTTCTTTGTGATCACAGCTTTGTAGTATAACTCGAAATCCGGCATTGTGATGCCCCCAGCTTTGTTTTTCCTT
>NW_023185186.1:0-664 GCF_002007445.2 Ailuropoda melanoleuca | reverse complement strand
GAGAACTATAAAATAAGGACATGAGCTTGATTTTGATCATTTGAATTTTTTCTTTGTCTTTTCATTTCAATTTTTTTCATTTCAAATTTTTTCCTTTGTCTTTGCAGTATGACACCCAAGATTTAAGGTATAAATGTCTTGAGTAAAATTTACATTACAGAATGTTTGGCCTTTGGTATCTCTGACTCATNTCTCTGACTCATTTCTTTGTCATTTTGCTCTATTGCTTATCAACACTTCTCCTTTCCTCCATGATTTTCACACATCATGTGAACGCAGTCACAGATTCAACTCCTGGGTCTAATGCCAGTAATTTACACCTTCGCTCAAATTGAAGTCGGTGGTTTTTCTATTCTGAGAGGTGCATGCATTTCAAATGTGTCTGTGATGGTAGGAGGGCCCACATATCCTCTGGGGGAAAAAAAATCAGACATCAGATGGGAGAGCATTTTTAGGGAAGAAGGGGTGGTTTCTAGCACCTCTCCAATCATACTCTGTGGAGGAAACTTTTCAGCCAGCAGATAAGGGCAGCCTGGCTTTGAGGTTTAGACAAAACAAGAGAAGGAATCAGGCCACTTCCGCTTGCATAAATCGTTTTATTTGTATTCAACTGTGTCTCAACTGACTTTCTAACCTCTTAGAAAACAACATTTTGGATTCTTTG
>NW_023185185.1:0-1997 GCF_002007445.2 Ailuropoda melanoleuca | reverse complement strand
ATGGGGGTTATGACTGTATAAAACACAGTCAATGATTTGTCAATGGGGAAGGTCTTAGCAGGTCTTGCATACATGAAAATACATGGAACAAAGAAGAAGACAACCACAGTGATGNAGAAGACAACCACAGTGATATGTGAACCACAGGTCTGCAGGGCTTTCCGCCTCCCTTCTGGACTAAGGTTCTTCAGAGAGTGTAAGATGACACCATAAGAGGTGAGCAAGAGCACAAACACAATACTACAGATCACTCCTCCATTGGCCACGACGAACAGGCCAGCAACATACGTATCAGTACAGACCAGTTTCAGTAAAGGGTACATGTCACAGAAAAAATGATCAATGACATTGGGACCACAGAATGGGAGCCCATAAATAGTGCTAACTTGATTTACTGAATGCAGAAAACCTCCAACCCAGGACACTACCAGCAGCACAACACACACCCACTGCATCATGATAACCAGATAATGCAAGGGCTTGCAGATGGCCACATAGCGGTCAAAGGCCATCACCAGCAGAAGAAAGACCTCTGATCCACCAAAAAGGTGATCTATAAAGAGCTGGGTCATACACGATTGAAAGGATATGGTACTTTTCCCAAAGAAAACCTCTGAAATCAATCTGGGGGAAATAGAAGAGGAATAAATGACATCCATAAATGATANGGGTACATGTCACAGAAAAAATGATCAATGACATTGGGACCACAGAATGGGAGCCCATAAATAGTGCTAACTTGAATTACTGAATGCAGAAAACCTCCAACCCAGGACACTACCAGCAGCACAACACACACCCACTGCCTCATGATCACCAGATAATGCAAGGGCTTGCAGATGGCCACATAGCGGTCAAAGGCCATCACCAGCAGAAGAAAGACCTCTGATCCACCAAAAAGGTGATCTATAAAGAGCTGGGTCATACACGATTGAAAGGATATGGTACTTTTCCCAAAGAAAACCTCTGAAATCAATCTGGGGGAAATAAAAGAGGAATAAATGACATCCATACATGATAAGTTAGCAAGAAAAAAGTACATAGGTGAGCCCAGGGTCTTACTGACAGTTACCGTCACCACTATGAGCAAATTGCCCACCACGGTGAAAATATAAAAGAGTAAAAACATAACAAAAAGGACCTTCTGTTCCTTTGGATCCTGGGTGAGGCCCAAGAGGACAAAGTAAGTTACGTTGTTTCGTGGTACCATCTAGTCTACATAGGAGCTGACTTCTCATATTAGGAGCTGGTGATCTACAAAACAAGGGGGAATACTTTTAAATGCACTATACGATTAATCTTTTATTGACACATTCAACTAAAGGATGTGGCAAGAGTACCCATTGTGTCCAGTATTTCATAGATGTGATTTCCAAGTTGAATAAGCCATGGTTTCCTACACTCAGTGGTAGCAGGCATAATAATCACCAATGTAATAAGTGTCATTATAAAAACAGTTAGACAATGTAAAGTTCAGGGGTAGGAATATGTCAAACAAATAGCAATCAGGTAAGGCTCACCAGAGGAAGTAATGCTTTCACTGAGTTTTAAAGAAAAAACGAAAGCCAAGAAAACAGGGCAATGGAATTCCATGAAAAAGTACACAGTTTATAAAGTCACAAAAGCAAAATACTTAAGACTGATTCAAGGTAATTGACATTTCCAAACTGAGTGGATCAAGTTAGGAATGGAAGGTCCCTGCCCTGGATAGTCTCTTCCCTCACCAAGACCTCTTTCTTAGGATCTCTGGCTGGATACGCCCCCTTTTCCTGACCAATAAATGTGGAACCATTCCAATGTTGGGTCTTTCCCTAAATTTTTAAACGTCATATATGCAACATCTCCAACTCCGCTGTTCTCCAATTGGATATTAATTCAGAACTTATAAGACTAAATTTTTTTAATTTTCAGCAACAAATGTAAGCATTTCCCATCTCACTAAATGGTGCTACCTTCTAAGTCATTACTCAGACAAGAAATACCACCCTGCCTTTCTT
>NW_023185184.1:0-915 GCF_002007445.2 Ailuropoda melanoleuca | reverse complement strand
GAGCAGGATAGTTAAACTGATGTGAGGGATTTGGATTCTACTACTCCACCTGTTCGATTTTTCCTGACATCTACACATGCTTTATGTAGCTTTTGGTGCTACTATTGACAGGCTCTCCCAAATACATGGGTAGTTAATAGCATTGTGTGCGTAGTTGTTGCCAGACTCTTCCAGTGCTTCATTTTCCAAGTATGGGGTTTCTAACAGGTGGGGCAGTTTGTCGGTATACCGTTTCCGCCTGAGAGTGACATTCAGATTCTGCTCACTTCTTAGAAGGTGTCTGGAGGCCCATGATATGGGTAACCTCCATCAGGCCAGTGCAGTTTGGGGCCTCAGGAGTCATCCCTTTCTTCCTTCATGCACACAGATTATAGCTTTGTAGTTAGCAAGAAGTCCGGGCAGATACTTTGCAGAGTTGGAAGTTTGAGAGTCTATAGTAAATATATGGGATCCTGGAAAGATCAACTACAAAGTTAGTAAGTAAAGTGCCCTGAAGAGAATTGAGTTCTCATTTTAGATGTTCTTTCCTCCCTGCACTGGGAAATGGAAAACACACCTTGTAACAGAGTTGTGTATGGTTTGGCAGATTTTATCAGGTGACTCAGATTTGGTGAATCTCAAAGGTATACACCTTTCCAAACACTCCTCTTGTGTGGTTTAACATGGATGTGCCTAGGAAATACCCTATGACCTTTCAGAGCGGCTTGATAACTGCTCTCTGTGATTGGTTCTCAGTGTAGGAACCGTGAAGCCCGAGCTGTGCCTTAGAGGACAGAAGTAATCACAGTTTCCCGGTAGTTCAGGGCCAAAATCTGAAATATCAATTAGGTGGTAGTTTATTTCACAGAAAACTGTAATATAAAGGTTATAAGTGTCTTGTTTGGGGTTTTCTTCTTAGACTTTTAATCCAGGCTG
>NW_023185183.1:0-631 GCF_002007445.2 Ailuropoda melanoleuca | reverse complement strand
CTTTTTTATTTTTAAGATTTATTTATTTAAGTGAGAGAGAGAAAGAGGAGGTGCAGAGGGAGACAGAGGCAGAAATCTCCAGCTGACTCCCCGCTGAGCACAGATCCCTAGGTGGGGTGATCCCATGACCTGAGATCATGACCTGAGCCAAAATCAGGAGTCAGCCCCTTAACCAACGGAGCCCCCCAGGCCCCCCAGCCTCACCTCTCTTCAATTAAGTTTCTATGTTAGCCATATGCGTGCACGTGTGCACTTCTATACGTATATGAACAGGTTAGGCTTGTGCTATTCTTACCTGCAGAAAGTGATTCTCTGGATCCCAAAAATAAAATGGAAAATTCAGCTAGATATCCATGAAACATTTAAGCCATGTATTGATCTCCTAGGTCAGGGNAGATAATTTCTCCCCCTTTGGAGGTAGGTATGTAAGTGGAAGTGTATTTCAAATAACTGACACAACTAGCTGAAAGGACTCTCTCCAACATCACCTATGGAATATCTGCCACTAAATGGGGAGGTTGATCCCAAACGAATGGGGAAAAAAGAATCCGCAACGTGGCAACACGTGACCCTACACAGGTAGCACGTTTTTCTGTAATATTGAGTATAAATTACTGGGCATTAAAAATTG
>NW_023185182.1:911-1144 GCF_002007445.2 Ailuropoda melanoleuca | reverse complement strand
CTCTTAGCACTATCATCAGCCTTCGTGAATAGGGATCCATGAGGGAAAGTGGTCGCGGAAGCCTGACGAGCTTGCCAACTAGTGGTCTCTGAGACACCACACAATTCTGGGAAATATCAACGAACATGATCTCTTATGAGTAAGGGAGCATGAATGGAAAAGTTCAGGATTTTCGAGGACTCAGTGCCCTTCTTCTTGGTAATCAAGCAGAGCGTCCAGGAAAACACTTCCAG
>NW_023185182.1:286-848 GCF_002007445.2 Ailuropoda melanoleuca | reverse complement strand
TGCTTGTATGGGCCTGGGAAGTATCCTATCAAACCTGCTGTGGCAATGGAACGAAAAGGCCAAAGGCAAGTCCGTCAGAAACAACAACGTGCAGAGCCAGTCTTAGCACTATCATCAGCCTTCGTGAGTACGGATCCATGAGGGAAAGTGGTCGCGGAAGCCTGAGGAGTGTGCCAACTAGTGGTCTCTGAGACACCACACAATTCAGGGAAATAGCAACGAACATNCAGGGAAATATCAACGATCATCATCTCTCGTGAGTAAGGGAGCATGAATGAAAAGGGTCAGGATTTTCGAGGACTCAGCGCCCTTCTCATTGGTAATAAAGCAGAGCGTCCAGGAAAACACCTCCAGCAAACATCAGCCTTTTCCCTGGGGACCCTGATTCCACATTGATTGTATGGGCTTGGGAAGTATCCTACCAAACCTGCTGTGGAAATGGAACGAAAATGGCAAATGCAAGTCCGTCAAAAACAACACCGTGCAGAGCCAGTCTTAGCACTATCATCAGCCTTCGTGATTAGGGATCCATAAGGGAAAGTGGTCGCGGAAGCCTGACGAG
>NW_023185182.1:0-232 GCF_002007445.2 Ailuropoda melanoleuca | reverse complement strand
CCACACAATTCAGGGAAATATCAACGAACATGATCTCTCATGCGTAAGGGAGCATGAGTGAAAAAGTTAAGGAATTTCGAGGACTCAGTGCCCTTCTTCTTGGCAATCAAGCATAGCGTCCAGGAAAACACCTCAAAGCGAACATCAGCCTTTTCCCTGGATACCCTGATTCCACACTGCTTGTATGGGCCTGGGAAGTATCCTATCACACCTGCTGTGGCAATGGAACGAA
>NW_023185181.1:0-996 GCF_002007445.2 Ailuropoda melanoleuca | reverse complement strand
AGCCCCACGTTGGGTGTGGAGCCTACATAAAAAATTAATAAAAATAAATAAAATTGAGGTTACATGAAAGCTCAAACATGTCTAATGTTAAAAATAAACATTTCATACAAAGTAGGGCATAAAATATGAGAAATAAAAAATGACCAAGAAGATTTTTTCAATGCAGTTTTTCTGTGTCAGTGAAGATCAATGTTCTGTGTTTTGGAACTTTCAGTTTCAAAAAGCATATTTAGATGTAAATAATTTTGATTATTAATGACCATGTTTTATGAATACATTTGAAGTAAAGCACCATCGTTTTATAACTAAAGACTAAGAAAAGATGCATTGAGTGTTCTAATCTGCACTTTCTTGTGTTGCTATATGCATAGAAGGTTTTTAGGGCATGACTTCATGTAATATAGTTTGGGACTCATAGTTTTATTGTAAGAAAAAGTGGTGTAGATAGCATTTTTCCTTTCTTTAATAATACGTGTGTTTTAGATTTACTTGTCAGTGAATGTTTTTATCTGTGATTTTTTAAAATATGCAATTGTTGATAGAATGCCGGTTATCTTGGCATATGCATTGTTGAAGTTGATAAAGGATAAGTTGTAGGAAGCAAGTTCAATATAGATTTGCATCCAGGTAGTTCTCTAATGTGATATTTAAACTTATAAGTTTTATAAACTTAAGCTGTTTTTGCAGTAGTAATAAAGATAAAAAAAAAGTAAGTAAGGCTGTAGGGCACTGGTCCAGGTATTTTGCATATATTAATTCACCTAATTCTCACAACAACCAAGTGAAGTGGGCACTGTTATCAACCGCACATTCATTACAGGTAAGGAAACTGAGGTACTGAGTAAGACAGTTGTCCAAGTTCACACAGGTGTTAAGTGGCTAAGGTATGAATCCATATGGTGTAGCTTCATAGTCAACACTCAGTCACTTTTACAATAATGTTATTTTTTAAACTAACAATTAATTTGATTTTGTCTTAGTCATTATCAAGAGCAT
>NW_023185180.1:426-622 GCF_002007445.2 Ailuropoda melanoleuca | reverse complement strand
ACGCTCTGCTTTATTACCAATGAGAAGGGCGCTGAGTCCTCGAAAATCCTGAACCTTTTCACTCATGCTCCATACTCACGAGAGATGATGATCGTTGATATTTCCCTGGACAGTGTGGGGGCTGAGAGACCACTATGGGGCACTCCCGTCAGGCTTCCGCGACTACTTTCCCTCATGTTTCCCTATTCACGAAGGG
>NW_023185180.1:0-173 GCF_002007445.2 Ailuropoda melanoleuca | reverse complement strand
CTTTCCCCTCACACTTTGTTTCTTGGTTCTAAGAGCTGGATCCTCCCCAGGCCCCTACACCCAATGTGGAAGCGGGGTCCCCAGTGAAAAAGCTACTGTTCGCTGTAGGTGTTTTCGTGGACGCTCTGCTTTATTACCAATGAGAAGGGTGCTGAGTCCTCGAAAATCCTGAA
>NW_023185179.1:0-1163 GCF_002007445.2 Ailuropoda melanoleuca | reverse complement strand
ACAGCTGATCTCATGGTGTGTTATAGTTTTAACTTACGGCTCTTTCTTCAGTTAGGAATTTGACATTTTTGGCAATTATTTATCTTATCCCTCTCCATCTAGCAAGATTATATGTTCCATTAGCCCAGAATCTGCATCTNAAAGATCAGATTCAGCCCTTCCCATTTGGATGAGTGGAAAAAAATGTTCAAATGAAAATAGAAAAATAAAAAAAATTAAATGCAAAATAAAAAAGCCATACTTTCACAACAGTAAGTTTTTCAAGGCTTTATAGTTCTGTGATAAAATTTCCTAAGGAATTCTGTTTCACAGGATCTCAGGATTCCAGATCCAAACAGCCGGTTAATAATAACAGAAGATGGTGGCCATCTTCCTTTGATCAAGGCATTTTTTATTAGACAAAAATAATTTTTTACTCAATGCCAAAACCCCAAGGATTTAGGATGGTGGAAGAGTATGTGTGAACAGCTGATCTCATGGTGTGTTATAGTTTTAACTTACGGCTCTTTCTTCAGTTAGGAATTTGACATTTTTGGCAATTATTTATCTTATCCCTCTCCATCTAGCAAGATTATATGTTCCATTAGCCCAGAATCTGCATCTTTCCTTGTTTATCTTTAGTGCTCTAGCAGTCAACATGTATCTCACATAGAATTGTGTCTGACAAATATTTGTTCATTTGAATTACTGAACTACCAAAACTCAATAGTGAGGATGTCGAGTGTGTGTATTGTAAGAAATATCGTTGCTGTTACTGTGTTATTAAGACCCATGTGGCCAACATTGACTCCAATTGTTTTTGAACTGTGTTTTAGTACAGATGCCAGAGTTTAGTGATTCATTCAATAAAAAACTATTTAAATTATACCATTCTAAAAGAAACCTCTTTTTACTTCTAACGTTTTAGTAACTATATATTCATTGTATGATTTTCATTATGACAATCTATTGCCAAAAGAGAAATAAGAACTGCTATTTTAATTACCTTGCTGACATTGTCTCAAAATTCATAAGCGTGAATGTGAATTAAATTATAATTAGTATATAGTGTTTCTGGGTTTTATTTTCTAATTATTCATCAATTATTTAAATATGGCACTAAGCTAAGCTTATCTGCTAGTGCTAAAAGCAAATTAGCAGCCCCCAAGATGAGTGTTACTGAT
>NW_023185178.1:0-599 GCF_002007445.2 Ailuropoda melanoleuca | reverse complement strand
GCCTGTCGTGACCAGGAACCCTCAGAGCCTTGAAAATCCATGATTGCTCCGTGACCTTGAGCACATCACTTTACTGTCCCAAGATTTTGCTTTTTTACAAGCAAGAGGGAGACAAAAACCTCTGTCTCCCTACCACCCAAAACTGCTCCGGGGAGCATATGAGCGAGCGTGAAAAATTGCTTTGAAAATAACAGAATGTTATATANTGAAAAATTGCTTTGAAAATAACAGAATATTATATAAATGTGAGGTTTTATTGTTATTAATTGAGCTCTCTAGTCACAAATGCGTGTCAGCCATGCTGTCCTCTGGACCATCTCCTTGGGCTTTGCTTTCCTTTTCTCCCACGCGGGCAAGACCATGCCATTTAGATTTCCCTAGTGATGACGAGGAAGGGGATGACTGTGATGTCAGGCGTGGGGCATGACCTCCTGTGCTTGGAAAGATCTCGACATCTTTAACACCAGGGCGGGTGGCTTCCTCTGGGGCCTTACAGGCGGTCAGGGGTGGGCCGCTGCATCGCCAACCATGGTCTGCCCCTCCCCCCAACTTGTGATGCTTCTGCACAACAGGTGGGGAACAAAAATCTTCCCAAAGTA
>NW_023185177.1:0-2196 GCF_002007445.2 Ailuropoda melanoleuca | reverse complement strand
CTCCTACCGTGGGCATATTCTCAGCCCCTAGCACATGGTTGGTTCTAGTAATTTTTATTGAATGAATATTATCATGATCAAATAAAAGTTATTGATACAAACTGCAAGAACTCTAAGAATGACCTGAAACAAAGTATTTTCAGTCCTCTGTCTAATACAANCTCTAATACAGACACACTCATTAATTTACTAACTCATTCCTACCATGTCTCTTCCCTTAGCCCTAACTATCCTTGCCCTCTTTTTCACATGCCCCATTCTTACTCATTTTTCAGATCTCAGTTTAAGTGTTACTTTCTCCTATATGGCTAGCAAATATTTGTTAAATGAATGATGACCCTATTAAGCATTTATTGATTGCTGTAATTAGGTGCCAGGCAGCATACTAGGGCCTGGGGTTACAAAAATTGATATGGAATGTTTTCTGCCATACATATTTGGGGACTGCAATCATGTAGAGAGATAATTAAAGCATAATATAAATGGTACAGTCGAGGGAAGCACCTCCTGCTTGTTGAATGATGCACAGAGGAGTCCTGCTGTTGTTCCCACAAAACATGGTTGCAGGGATATATACATCCTTTATTCAGGATAATCCACTCTCTACCTAGTAGCTGCATAATTTTGCCCATATCACCTAATTACTTGTTGGAAGAAAAATCCACTATTTTAAACACTGCCAGAAATTTTCTCTTACAGAAAAAATTTAACTAAACACTTTGATGGGCCATTTGGAAATGAAATGATAGGCCCCAGAGCATACATAGGAAGGGTGGGTTGAACGGCTTTACACAGAAAAATGAAAGGGATGTGGCTCTGGTGGAACAGCTGAAGGAGGCTGAGTAAGAGTCCCAGAGAGACGAAAACATGTAGGGAGCTCTAACGAGGCCCTGGGAGAAAAGAGAGGCTAAACCTTATACCCAGGGCCTGATCTAGAAAAAAAAACAAATACGCAAACACATGCAAATGGATGCATACCACACCCACACCCACACCCACACACACACACAGAGTGGCGTGGGATACCTTTCCTTTGGTTGAGTTTCTTGCAGAATCTATTAGTTTTAAGTCGCTGTGCTTGATATAAGTCTTTCCTAAATGAGAATGATTTTCTTAATTCCTTATGCCCTAATACAAGTATTCAAGAGAAACTGGTTACAGGATGGTTAAAGCTGTCTCACTTGTAATCCTGGCTCTAAGAAGAGAATGAAAGCAGGAAGCCCTCATCATCCTTCTCATTCTTGCATCCACGCATTCTACACTCCCTGGCAAGACTACATGACTTCCATTTTAATGACAAATGCAAAGTCTTTTAAACTTTCTAAAGCTCCATCTTAGGGTAGACCCTGAGATAAGCTATGTAGAAATCAAAAACTAAGAGTCCTGGCATTGGGTGATCTCTGTATCAGCTCAGCTGTTCCAGGGTCTGTGGACTGGACTGTGCAGGGTCCAGCCTCTGGCTAGACTCTCAGTGGAGAATCTCAGAGCTCCCCAAATAGTGACCCATTGATAGATGTGGTTAATATGGTGACATAGCTCTGAGCACCTCAATCTTGAGACAGCCTATCTGTGCATATTTTAGGATACAAAAGAAGTGACAGGCTGAATCACCTGATATTGGAGATGTCACTTTCCCTAACAACAATGTGTTTTTTCTGCTTCTGCATTTATGCCTGCTTACATTTTTATTTGATTCAGATAAATCTAGTTCTCCTCACAAAACTGTAATTTCCATGTGAAAAGAGACTATGCTATATACTTAACTTCTGACTCTGGTTACAGCTAGGCGCAACATTTTTCTTTAAGCAAAAACAAAGCACATGTAATTGCAATATGAGAAGGGCATAATACTGAACCAGTCTATTTTGTTTCAGGTTAAAAAGAGATTTTCACGTAATTTGTTGAGTTCACATTAATAAAGTAAATGCTGAAAATGCAGTCATATCATAGCTCTTATTCAAAGCCAAGGCTATGTAGGTTCCTACAGAGTTCCAACTGTGACAGCAGATTATTCCTCTAGAGCTGTTCTAATACTGTAACTACTACCAATATGTGGTTAACTTAAATTTAAATTAGAATTAAATTTAAAAATCAGTTTCTCAGTCACACTAGCTACATTTTACTTGTTCAATAGCTATCCATGGCTAGTGACTCCTGTATTGGGACAATGCAGATATAGAATGTTTCCTCCACCAG
>NW_023185176.1:0-1554 GCF_002007445.2 Ailuropoda melanoleuca | reverse complement strand
CTATTTTTTGAAATAGCTTTAGGAGAATAGGTATTCTTTCTTCTTTGAATGTTTGGTAGAATTCCCCAGGATACCGTCTGGGCCTGGAGTTTTGTTATTTGGAAGGTTCTTTGTTACTGACTCCATTTCTTCATAGTTAATTTGCCTGTTTAAGAAATTTATTTCTTCCTGTTTCAGTCTTGGTAGTTTATAGGTTTCCAGGAAGGCCTCCATCTCTTCCACATTGCTTAGTTTTTTGGCATATAGCTGTTGATAAAAATTTCTAGTAATCCTTCCAATTTCAATGTCGTTGGTTGTGACCTCTCCCTTTTCATTCATAATTTAAATAATTTCGTTCTTTTCTCTTAGCTTTTGGATAAGTCTTGCCAGTGGTCTGTCAATTTTATAGATTCTCTCAAAGAACCAGCTCCTCGTCATGTTTATTTGCTCTACTGTACTTCTGTTTTCTAATTCATTTATATCTGCTCTAATTTTGGTCAACTGCTTCCTCGTGAGTGGGTTAGGCCTGTCCCGCTGTTGCTGTTCCAGCTTCTTGAGGTGAGAATATAGAAACTGCATTTTAGATTTTTCTATTCTTTTGAGTGAGGCTTGGATGGCTATGTATTTCCCCCTTAGGACTGCCTTTGCAGTATCCCATAGGTTTTGGACCGTTGTGTATTCATTCTCGTTGGTCTCCATAAATTGTTTAATTTGTTTTTTGATTTCCTGGTTTATCGAGTCATTCTTGAGCAGGATGGTTCTTAGTCTCCAAGTGTTTTAGTTTCTTCCAGGTTTTTCCTTGTGGTTGAGTTCAAATTTCAGAGCGTTGTAGTCTGAGAATATGCAAGGGATAATTTCAATCTTTCGGTATCAGTTGAGACCTGTTTTGTGTCCCAGAGCATGATCTATTCTTGAGAATGTTCCATGGGCATTTGAATAGAATGAGTATTCTTTGGTTCTGGGGTGTAGTGTTCTATATATATCTATGAGGTCCAACTCGTCGAGTATGGCATTCAAAGCCTTTGATTCTTTGCTTAGTTTTTGCCAGGGTGTTCTGTCTATTTCTGATAGTGGGGTGTTGAGGTCCCCTACTATTACTGTGTTCTTATCTATATGTCTCTTTATTTTGGTTAAGAGTTGGCTTGTGTATCTTGCTGCTCCCCTGTTGGGGGCATATATATTAATAATTGTCATATCCACTTGTTGAATACTTCCTTTAAGAATAATATAGTGCCCTTCTGTATCTCTCTCTATGGCCTCTAGTTTAAAATCCAGTCTATCTGATATGAGAATTGCTACTCCAGCTTTCTTTTGAGGTCCATTTGCGTGGAAGATGGTACTCCATCCCCTTACTCTAAGTCTGAATGCATCTTTGGGTTCAAAATGNTCAAAATGAGTCTCTTGTAGACAGCAAATGGATGGGTCATGTATTTTTATCCAATCTGCAACCCTGTGGCGTTTTATGGGAGCATTCAAGCCGTTAACGTTGAGGCTGCATACTGAGAGATATGATTTCAATGATGCCATGTTGCCAGTATAGTCTTTGTTTGTATCGGTTGTGACTTTCCACTCTGT
>NW_023185175.1:0-703 GCF_002007445.2 Ailuropoda melanoleuca | reverse complement strand
CCTGAGAACAATGGCAGCAAACCTCCAAGCTCAGAAACTGCTGCTGACACATTTCCCTGAAATCAGTAATCAGATGCCTTTTTCTGTCCAATTCAGCAGGTCCCAAAGTACTCAGCGACGTTACCTCTGAATTACTAAGCGCACGGGCCTCCACCAGAGACAGAGCTGAGCCCTGGTCCATCCCCGTGCACAGGAAATGGCAGGAGCGTCTGGCAGGGCTCTGGGTGCAGAGCTGGTCTCTGAGCTGGGTCCTGTGTCTCCCTGCTGCACTGAGGGAGGCGCCCCAGCCACCAGGGGCGCGTGACCCGTCTTTACCCCTGGAGGGGAGACCTGTAGTCTGGAAAGTGCCCTCCTCAGGCGGGGAAGCAGAATGCAACAGGAATAGCAGTGCTGCACCTGACCCTCCCTCAGGAGCCTCGCGACAGCAGGCCATAACCCCCGGACCACTGAGGGCATCAGCATCCAAGGCGNAAGGCGTCCCTCCCCTCCCCTCGGCCCTGCAGGCTGTCCCTCCAGAAGGCTGCCCTCATCAATCCCTCCAGGGGGTAATGTTCCAGCAAGGAGCAATGGCATCCCAGCATTCCTGCAGAGGAAAGCCAGCCCCCAGCACACCTGACCCCATCAGAAAGCTCGGGGGGGCACCTACCGACGCTGGTTATCTTCTGGGCACTGAGGTCACGCAGGAGGGCCTCGATGGCTGGGT
>NW_023185174.1:0-709 GCF_002007445.2 Ailuropoda melanoleuca | reverse complement strand
AAATAAATAAATAAAATCTTTAAAAAAAAAAAGAAATGTAAGGTGTATACATTTTGTTTGGGAAGGCCGACTTAAAAGTACAATGTGAGAAATGTAATACTAGAAACCTATGGGGCGTTTTTAGAAACATCAGAGGGAAGAAGAACTAGTACTGCCCCATGCAAGGTGCAGGTGGATATTTGGTCTGGAAAGTCTTCACCGAGGAGATGACCTCTGAGCTGGGTCTCTAAGCAGGGGAGGAAATTTGTGCAAATGAAGAGAGGCATGAGGAAACCACCTGGAGAGTGCCTAAGAATCAGGCAGTAACTTGATATGCCTGGAGTATGTGTAGTTTCAAGGGAGAAAGTGGCAAGAGATAAGGCCAGAAAGGTATGCAGAGAGCAGATCAGGAAAGATCTTGGAGATTTGACGTTTTCTCCTAGATGATGATGATGTGGGGAATCATGGGTGAGGCAGAGGCACAGGCATGGAAGAGATTCAACCAGGGCAGTAATATAACTGCTACACATAATTATCAAGCATAATNCAAGCATAATTACTAAGAGAACAGAGGCTATTTGTAATATTCTATAGAAACTTAAGGAAAACCTAATGAACCCAAATGCAAACTAAAATTAAATACATAAGTAGATAAATAATGCTTCACTTTAAGGAAAGGTAGTTCTTTGAAATTGAGACCTTCCCTGGTGCAATATAATATGTATTCTGT
>NW_023185173.1:0-1172 GCF_002007445.2 Ailuropoda melanoleuca | reverse complement strand
TGTTAAGTAATCATATTGGTGGTAATAACATTGTTTTTATTTTTTGTAAACTTTCAAATGTAAGTAGAATATAAGTTACCATGCTATTGTCACTAGAAACTGAGATTTTCACTGTAAGAGAAAAGATACAAATATAGGGGTGCCTGGGTGGCGNTGTGTGCGCTTGGCGGGCAGGGGCGTGTGCAGAAGTAAACGGCGGCAAGGATGGGTAGGTTCGTGCACAACGATTCAGAGCGTGTGCAGAAAGCAGGTGGGGAGAAGGAGGGAGACACAGGTGTGAGTCAGACGAGCCTGGGCTTGAGTCCTCACGCTGCCGGGCCAAGCTTTGACTTCCTGCTCTGTGAAATGAGTGTGTAACGGTGGGCTTCTGAGGCTGCTGCTGTAAGACACGTGGTAACAAATACAAAGTGACAGGCCCAGGGAAACACTCACACACACAGTAGGTGCTCGGGGTACATGAGCTGGCCCTTCCTCCCCCTGGTGACTGGGGTGCTTGGCCATCTGGGGAGTGGCTTCTGACCTGGCTAGCTGCAGCCAGCTCCCTGAATCAAGAGGAGGCATTTATGGGAAGGACAAGGACAAGGAGAGGCAAGGCCACTAGGGGTGTGTTGGGGTCACAGCTGAGAGAGCACCTCAGGGAGAGACAGACGTCCAGTCAGAGTTCAGAGCCTGGCCCACGGCCCCCGATGTTGGCCCAGCCAGGAGGGGCTACAAGGCTGGAGACACTCCAACTTTGGAGAAGCCCTCGCAGGAAAACAAACACCTTGTCCCTTGACGCAGCCCTCAGCTATGCCAGACACATCAGCCATCACGGTGCTCCGCAGACCAAGCCTCCCTCTGAGGGCCTCATATCCTCTGGGCTGGGCCGGAGGGATTTCGGAAGTCCCTGGAGACTCATTTTCTTCCGCCACCCACGACCCTGCTGTAGCTCCAGGAGCTGTGCTGTCTCCACAAGTCTGCGGCCTCCTGGAGTCCTCTAAAAAGTGGGAAGTTGCGGTGGTAGGCATTAGTCTCTCCTGGGACCCAGAGTGGAGAGGCACGCACCTGGATCCCCTGGGCCACCCCGAAGCGGGTGCTGGGGAATGGATCCCGAGGCCGCACTGCTTATGAGAGCTGGCTAAAGGTGGGTCCAGATGGCTCACTGAATTCACCTCCTTCGTTTCCCATGTGAG
>NW_023185172.1:0-751 GCF_002007445.2 Ailuropoda melanoleuca | reverse complement strand
CTTTGGGAAGCAAATTAAAGATCCTGTACCTGGACTCCAGGATGCATGGGCTTCTTTAAAGGAAGAAACAAAACAGTTGAACATAGGGAAAAGAAGAGAAACAAACCAGAAAACAGACTCTTAATGATAGATNGAAAACAGACTCTTAATGATAGAGAACAAATTGAGGGTATCTGGAGAAGAGGTGGACAAGGGGATGGTTTAAATGGGTGTTGAGTATTAAGGAGGGCAAATGTAATTAACACTGGGTATTGTGTGTAAGTGATGAATCACTAAATTCTACACCTGAAACTAATATTACACTGTATGTTAACTAACTGGAATTTAAATAAAAACTTGAAAAAGAGAAGTTAAATAAATCCATAAATAAATAATGAATAAACAAATAAATAAATAAATAATGGAAATAACATTCTCCTTCAGTATTCAAAGAAGACTTGTCAAGGTAAGTACATGTCAGAAAGATTTCAAATAAGGGAGAAAATGTAGCAAAGTCCACATGAACTTGAAGTATATGTAGGATTTGGGGATTGGCATGTAGTCTAGCAAAACTTAAGCAGGAAATGGTAGGATACATGACCATATAATTTATTTATTGTTCAAAGCAGGAGCACTTACATTCTACTTTATTAAATGCCATGGCAAGAAATTTGAGCCATGCCTTCAAATTGATGGAGAAGCATAGATGATTATTAAGCCTTGGATTAAAATATCCTCAAATTATGCTATAGAACAAATGTGATTTGAAAAA
>NW_023185171.1:0-7719 GCF_002007445.2 Ailuropoda melanoleuca | reverse complement strand
GCTTCCTCCCTTGTCATTCAGACAAGCCCGGGATGAAGACTCCCCACTCTTGCGAGGCCAGGGGTGCTTCCATGTTCCTGTGGGTCCCCGACCGGCCTGCACCTCTGAGGACAAACCTAGACTCTTCGGTCACGCGCTGGGTGGGCCGTCTGGTCCCACCTGGGCCCTACCTGGGTCGGGTNAGGCTGGCCCGTGGCTCTGCCCGAGGCTGCATTTCTCCAAGGTCACAGATCCTGCCCACAGCCACTCTCCCCAGGCTACAGCTCTCCCTGGCTCCCAGAAACCCTGCTTCCTCCCTTGTCATTCAGACAAGCCCGGGATGAAGACTCCCCACTCTTGCGAGGCCAGGGGTGCTTCCATGTTCCTGTGGGTCCCCGACCGGCCTGCACCTCTGAGGACAAACCTAGACTCTTCGGTCACGCGCTGGGTGGGCCGTCTGGTCCCACCTGGGCCCTACCTGGGTCGGGTGGTCAGCACACTGCAGGAGGCAGACAGGTGGGGGCTTCAGGAGCAGCAGACGACGGAACAGCATCATGTCCCCGTCACTCCCCGCTCTGACTTTAGTCTCTGCTGTGGTATACCAGCTTCTCCAGGAGGCAGGACACATGGGAATTCTCAGCCCCTGAACTTCATGTCGTGGAGTCGTGGCCATTGGAGAAATACACACTGTATCTGGTCCACCTTGGAAAATCTCAGGGAAGGACTCTGATTGGCTTGATCCATCCTGCACCCCCACAGGACCGGCTTGATGCTTCTTGGAGATCACTGAGCACTTATCAATGCTAATCTGTGGGTCAACTTGACAATGGTGCTTCTCTGATGTCTTCTCACCCTTCCAGAAGAGACCAGAAATTGCTGACTCTCTGGCTCCGATTTCGCTCTTCATGAAATCAAAGAGTGATGTACTAGGCAGGCAGCATTCCTGAAATGTATAATTGGAAACAGACCTGGGCCTTTAGTTTCTAGTCATCACTCCAGGTTTGGGCCCAGGTTTCTGTATGTGTCTGGACCATTTCAGGGGCTGCCACTCGGGTGTCTGGGTGCACAAATGCTGATGCTCGTTCAGGAAGATGAAGTGGATGTCTGAGTGCTGGAAACACATTACTGCATTTCTGGACTTCATCTTTGAGACAATTCTATCTTTATCTGACATTCAGGGGGACAATTGTTTCCGGAAGTGAAAGGCAAGTGAGAGGCTATCGTGCAGGAAAATCGCTCATAAACAGAGAGAGCAGCTCGGTCCTCCCCGCCCAGTCAGCCCTGACTTCTGGGTGTGCAGATATGAGGGACGCTCACTCACAAATGGCTCAGCAAGACTGGCTATGCATTCCAACTCCCCCTTCAGATGATGGTTTCCTGCACACAGTCGGGTCTGGCGTGCACACGGAGAAGGGGTGTCTGTCTGGTTGGATCCCCACGGCTGGGCGGACAGAGCATCCCACCTGCACCACTGGGAGACGCACCAGGCGGTGTCAGAGGCCGTGGAAGGGAAGAGCTGTCTGAGGGAACGGTGTGTGTGGATTTACATTGCAGAGGGCGGGCAGTTGACACATGGATCGTAGGAAACACGTTAACCGGCTGTCATAGTGGCAAATCACAAAATCAACGACTCTTCAAGACAGGCAAGCAGCACAGGAGCCACTTGAAGATGTCATCGGCATTCCGTGGGCTCGTCCGCCTGCCGTGACACGAATGTTTTAAGAAACAATTTCCACCTCCCTTCTACTTAGAACTATTGTCTCTGTTTTGAACTTTCGATTTGTATCATCCGATGACTCATGGATCTCATGGACCCAAAACTACAGCTTGTTTGAAACCACCGGTCTGATCCCTCTTCCTAACACGTGCTCATCTACGCCCAGCTGAAACCGCCGTCTCAGTACCCGCCTCCTTCATGTGAACCATCATGATAAATGGAAAAGGCCCTCAAGGCTTGGAAGCATCCCTTGGTCCATCCTATGTGCTGAGCTAGAGAGCGCCCCGGGTTTAGCTGAGCTCTTTTCTTCCAGAATAAACACTACATTCCCAGCCAACCTCGCAGCGAGGTTTTGTCACATGACAGTCTTGACCAATGGACTGAAAGAAGCAGTGACGCATCTGCTTCCGGTTATGTCCCTGCCGGAAGTGGATCCGTGTGCGCCATCTTGGCTCATGAGGAGGACGGAGGTCAGGCCAGGGCTGGTGGAGCGGAGATGTGGGGCTGGGATCTGTCTGTCACATGTCCAGGCATATAGTGACCTGACTCAGAAAACAGAAGCCCCCTCCCCGCCCCCCTGCATCCACGGTGGGCTCAGTGCTGGACAGCAGCAGCAAAGGTGGCTGGTATCTTCTCTGGCGGATGAGGTCCATGGCCAGCCCTGATCGCCAGTCGTCCCAACCGTTCTGTGTGCACCCAGGACCGTGACAGAAATCCACCTTCTGCCTGATCCATGAAGTCGCCATGTGAGTTGCTGACTGCTGCGTGGGGCCACCATGTCACTGTGGACGAGGAGCACTTGGCCTCGCTGTGACACCCTCACTCCTGTATTGGGAGTCAGGTTTCCCACCCCCAACACGTAAAGGTCATTCCTGGGGGGAGGGGAGGTGAAATCTGAAAGAAAGAGGAGACACAGAGGAGGGTCTGTGGGAGGCCCTCTCCCCTCCCTCCCCCCGAAATGGAGAGCAGTGGACACCCCTGATAAATCAGAGGGCTGAACACACAGAGGACTTGGGTTTGCTTCCTTCCTGGGGTCCTGAAAGCAGCAACCCCATGGGGACACCACAAAGCCAGAGTGAGGCCAGGGAGAGAAGAGCTGGCAGATGGAGCTTCAGGGTACAGGGGACCCAGGAGACAGCCCCTGGGTTTTCACATCCCGACAGGGCAGGGGCAGTGTGGTGCACCCAGGTCCCACAGAGGACTCCTATGGTGCAGGAAGGAGTGGGGCTGCAGGAAAATGTGCTGGGTCAGGGGATGGGACAGCAGGAAAGGCACACGGACCATTAGGACCACATCCGGAATGGCGATGTGCACGGTCAGCAGATGTCAGCACAGGAGGTGAAGGCTGAGGGTCCCATCCTGACCCCATGTGAACCAGCCACCTAAGAGGGGAGGGAGAAGGTCCTGAACTGTCTAGAAAAAGCAGCTTACCACCCTGAGTCAATGCCATTCACCTGGAACTGAATCTATTTTTCTCTTCCATTGGGCACAGTGAAGGCTCTAGAGAGAAGCTCTGGTTATAATGCAATCAAGTTACTCTACACACCTGAGTTGATAGCGTGGAAATCTGTGCCTCTATACTTCTGAGCACGCTTCAGGGAAAACAAGTTACTTTCAGCTTAACAAATGTCAAATTTTAAATCGTGGAAGGAGCCGAGATGCCCTTCAACAGATGACTGGATTAAGAAGCTGTGTTCCATATATTCAATGGAATATTACTCAGCTATCAGAAAGAACAAATTCTCAACATTTGCTGCAACATGGACGGCACTGGAGGAGATAATGCTAAGTGAAATAAGTCAAGCAGAGAAAGACAATTATCATATGATTTCTCTCATCTATGGAACATAAGAACTAGGATGATCGGTAGGGGAAGAAAGGGATAAAGAAAAGGGGGGTAATCAGAAGGGGGAATGAAACATGAGAGACTATGGACTATGAGAAACAAACTGAAGACTTCAGAGGGGAGGGGGTGGGGGAATGGGATAGACTGGTGATGGGTAGTAAGGAGGGCACGTATTGCATGGTGCACTGGGTGTTATACGCAACTAATGAAGCATCGAACTTTACATCGGAATCCGGGGATGTACTGTATGGTGACTAACATAATATAATAATAAAATAAAATAAAAATCTAAAAAAAAAAATGTCAAATTTGCCTGAAGGCCCAGGAGGAACAAAACCAATTTTTTTCTTAACCAGGAAGTAAGGACTGCCCAGGACTGAGGAGGCTGGTCTGGGTCTGACACCATCTGGACTCTGTACGGTGGGTTCAGGGGGATGTTCAGTGACTTCAGGGTGGGCCTAAGGGCTACTCACCCAAGGTCAGGGAGTGGCTGAGCTGTGGAGGGTGTGGGAGAAGTAGGGACAGACGGAGGAAAGAGGAGGGAGAGAGAGAAGAAGGAAGAGACAGCTGGGCTTGGAGAAGCAGCTGGTTGGGAAGCACAGGTGAGGAGCTAAGCCTTTCCTCGGCACCATAACTTGGGAGCGGCTGCCTCCCCACAGTCTGGCAGGGGGAGGATGGCACGGGATTGAAGGAGGAAAAAGCAGCAGCACCTCCCCAACAGATTTATAAAAGGTTTCATAATCCCCTGGTTTCTTCGTCACTCATGAGAGTTTTCCAAGTCATGTGCTGTGCTCCTGGCAGCGTCCAGGCGCTGCGGGCAAATGGTGATCAGAGCCGACACGGTAAGTTAGGAAACAGGCAACAAACAACAAAATATAACAAAAAAAAGATGATTTTAGACAGTGATAGTTGCCACAACAGAAATAGAGAGCGTGAAGAAATGAAGAATAACTTCAGAAGGCCACTTCCACGGCGTCAGAGACGTTCTCTGTGAAATGACTTTTGTTCTGAGGATGGAAAGGAAAGAAGGAACATCAGAAAGAACATTCTAGGCAGAAAGAAGGCAACTGCAAAGTTCTACAGATGCAACAGAAAACAAATTAGAAGAACAGGAGTGCAGCTGGAATGAATGGTGTGAGAGGCAGGCATGTCCCCATGAGGTCAGGTTGGAGAGGGCAGTGGGCCAGCTCGGGTGCAACTCTGTAGGTGCTGGTGAAGAATGTGGAGACTCCCCTCACAGCAGGGGAGCAGCGCTGCCTTCATCAGACCCACACCCCACAGTCATCCCCTAGCAGCTGTTCTCTACCGTCTCCTGGTGCATTCCATCTTCCCGGTTCAGTTGTCCTTCTCTGGAAAATGGCCTTTCTCTGAGACCAGCTTCTCCACTCAAGGTGCCCACATACACATAGAAGTATTCCAAGCTCTCTGCAACACCTCAGGATTTGCAGAAAGTTGACAAGATCTCTGAATACCGGTAAAGCCTGATGGAGAAATGCCAGCCAGATGGCAGCTCAGAAGGGAGAGACAGGCATGATGGGCCCTGAGGGGAACCTGTGAGGAGCTGTGGGGCTCCACCTGGGTCTGTCTTTGTCAGCGTTCCCACTGACTGGGCTTGTGCCCAGAATGGAGCGTCTATGCCTGAGCACTGATGCTCTGGGGCTTTGTGACTGGGACAAAGGATGCCACTTCCCTGAACTCGAGTATTCCTGTTTGCCAAGTGGGGAAATAACACGGAGAATAAGAAGACACAGGGTATGGCCGAGCCTGCTAGTCGCCATCAGTAACCAGACTTCACATCCTGCATGGTCATAAGATCTTTATCTGGACACACTGCTGTGGAGAATGCAAACTGCACTTCCCCGCGACCTCTTCAGCTGTGCATGGCCCGTATGATTACTTCCTGTCCAACAGGCTATGAGGAAAAGTAACATATCCTCAAACAGAAGGGTCCTGTTTGGACCCCACTTAGACTGCAGAATGCTATGAAGGAAGTCATTCCCACACCAGCAACAAGAAAAGGCCAGGTGATTACAAACGCACAGTTTTGCTGGAACCCATCAGAGAGTCGAGAGTGCAGGGAAACCAACTCCCCTGAAATCTAAGGAAGAAAGGCACCTCCGAAGGGAGATGGGCACGGAGCACTGGCTTACCTGCGTCAGAATGGCAGCCACACAGGGCCTTCCATGAAAGCAAGTAACAGCATTTCTGCTAAGTGTTTCAGAGGTTTCTAAAGTCTCAATATGGGCTGGCCTGTGCATATAGAACCCTAGAACCCACAGACACATGGTGAGTGTGTAACCAGGTGTGGATGCCCCACGGATCTTGCTACATACTCAAGAGAACGGCTGCAGGCAGGCCGGGACACTGGGGAAAGCCGCCCTCTGTTGTGCTGGCCTGGGAGAGGGGCACAGCTGTCACTGCGAGAAAGGAAGGAAGCCCTCCCCAGATCCTCGTCCCTGCTCACTCGTGTAGCAAGAACCTCCAACAGCTCAGGGAGACCAGCAGACCCTGCCACCTTCGTGTCATAGGTGGAGACGCATTATGGCCAGAGGAAGGGCTCAGAGAAACACCCTCCCGGAGGAAAGCTGTGAAAACATCCTGGGCCCAGATCCTAAGAGATGCCTTCAGCTGGTGGAGGGCAGGAGACTCCCACACAAGACGCATCAAAATGACGAGGCAGCGTGCGGGTGGCACTGGCCGCAGAAGCCTCACCCGAGACCTAGTACCATGGAGTCTACCTAATCCCGACAATTATGAGGACGCCGGAGAGGCCCCACTCCCCCATCAGGACGTTAGCAGGCACTGAGTTCAAGTCACAGCAGAGGACCCCCGGGAGAGGTGCAAGTGTGTACAGAGAGACCCTCTCCGAGGCTCAGGCTCACATTCAGAGGGCAGAATAAGGACACTGAGAAAAACCTCCAGTAACTGGTGCCTCCAGCACAGGCTCAAGGCAGCACCGGAAGAACCTGAGGGCTGTGGTACACCGACAGTGACTGTGAAACAGCAACATCCGAACCAGCTCGACTCCTGCTCGATTCCCTCACCCCACCCCAAAACACCCCCTCGTAAAACAAGAGGCAAGCACGTTTCCAGGTATAAATACTACTGTCTCCGTTTCTGCTGCCCGTTCCTTGTCCAGCTTTCAACTAAGAAGTACAAGACGCAAGAAAAGACAAGGGGGAAAGTCCACTGTCAAAGACAGAACAATCAGCACAACCAGACTCAGATATGACACAGATGCTGGAAATACGTCAGTGAATTTAAAACAACTCGGATTAATACATTAAAGCCTCTAACAGAAAACATGGAGAATACATGTGAACTGATAAGACAGATAGAAATTATAATGCTCATGGAAGAGAAAATTAATCATAGGAACAGACATGCAGAATGCTTTTTAGACTCCTCTGTAACTTGACACACAGCCAATAACAGAATAAGTAATTATGAATAGACCAACATTAAAGTGAAAAGGGAAAAAAGGAACTAAAAAATATCTTTGACCCAGGCTGGTGCTCAGCAAACTCTGAACTTGAGTTAAAAGTCTCCGCTATTTTCTTTTACCATGCAAATACCGGCTCTGGCACTTCCCAGCCATGGGCCTTGGACAAGTGATTTCAACCTTCTGACCCTCATTTCCTGCACCCCCAAAACAGAGATAATCATAGTACATGTGTCAGTGGGATACTGTGAGGATCAAGTGACAGAGCACAGTGTTTGGCACATAGTAGCTGCCAGAGATATGGTGACTGTCTCCCTCTGTGTCCATTCTAAACGTCAGTCATTTTAGATCCTTACAAATAACTGGAGCCACTGCGGAAATCTCGTAGAGGAGCAATGTCTCCCGAGGGAACAAGGAAATACATAAAGCAAGAAAGACAATTGTAGCCACCTGGGTGGCTCAGTCCGTGAAGTGTCCGACTCTGGCTTTAGGCTCAGGTCGCGATCTCTGGGTTGTGAGATCGAGCCCTGAATCGAGCTCCGCACTGAGCGTGGAGCGTGCGTGGGATGCTCTCTCCCTCTCTCTCTGCCCCCTCCCCCCCCCTCTGCCCCTCCCCACCCTTCCTCTCTAAAAACACGTTACATCATCGTAAAAGCGACAGTCCATCGTCCAGGCCCGGTGCTAACTCCATAAATACCCACCTCATCCCATCTCCTCTGTGTGGCACGCCCTGTC
>NW_023185170.1:0-4520 GCF_002007445.2 Ailuropoda melanoleuca | reverse complement strand
GTAGTAAGGAGGGCACATATTGCATGGTGCACTGGGTGTTATACACAACTAATGAATCATCGAGCTTTACAACCAAAACTAGGGATGTACTGTATGGTGACTAACATAATATAATAAAAAAAACATTTAATAAAAAAAAAAAGACAATAAGATTCCAAAGTACACAACTACCTCCCAAGATTTTGTTGACAGCTAAATTCTTGGCATTTTATTTTGTTCCTTCCCCATCTGTTGGAATGTCCACAGCTTTTTAAACAATTTCTAACAGACAAGAAGAAGGATGAAATCAGAATTAAAACGGTAATTTAAGGTAACGGGGTTTCTATTTTGTATGGTTTTATAATATTAGTGAAGCTCAAATACACTCTTTAAAAAGTGTTCCTTCATTTAATAGGGAAGACCAGCAATGACATTGCTACAACATTTATTATCTGAAACTAAGAAGACTTCTTAAATCTAAGGTTTAGAATGCACCTTTAGTAAAGTAAAATGCATCCAAAATGGGAAAGAAAAAAGAAACTTTATGAGATCATTGTATCAATCATTATGTTACCTCAAAAGAGTTAAATCAGCCATGTTGTAGATTACTCTTACAAGGTATTTACCATTACATTTTTACTCTGAAATTCTTTCCAGAGTCATTTCAAAGCCTGGTTCTGTTTTCTCAGAGCTCCAGCATATCCCCTTCCATACTCTGGGTCACAGCACATTTGACTGGTCAGCAACTGAAGGAAGGGGTGTGACTACACAGAATCCTTCCATTTATGATAAGCAGGCATTTAGACTGTACAGATCCAACCTCACTAGAGAAATGCGACTGAGTAAGATGCCTGTAGGCACCTACAAAGCAATGATATTCCCATCCACTTACCTGCTGTTTCCCACACGGGGCTCCTGTGGTCAATGAGCTCAGTCCTTGGGGGAGGAGTGACACACAGGTCTAGCCTTAATAAAAGCTGGCCTGAGATGAGGTTTCGTGAGGGTGTAAACAGTGCGTAGTAAAATCCAGAGGAGGGAATAATTACCTGTGGGAATGGTGGTGAGCAAGACTGAACACTAGTTGCAGAACAAGCTTATTCTTAAAGGATGAGCTCAGATGAGGAAGACGAGAATTCCTAGCAAGTAAGTGACATTTCCGGAGAAAGGCAATCGTCCAATGTGGTCTTTGGGATCCACTACATTGTTTCCTCACCAGACTCAGCTCATGAAGGAGAGACTGGAGAGGGGGGCGGTGCAGGAGGGACTTTGGGGCAAGAAAGGGGCAGAAGCTAGGAGACGACTGTGAGTGCCCTCTGTACCACCATGGCAAAGACAACGAGATCCTTTCCAGAAGTAGAACTCTGGCACCACTGGGGAAGAGGAATTTGAGAGGGAAGAGATCGGAAGCGGGAGCCAGCTTTAAAGGGCAATAGGATTGCCAGGGCAAGAGACTCTCTGGGAGTCTAAACACAGCAGGGGGAGGCTGCAGGAGTGTCTAAAGAGGCAGGAGCAGCAATAAACATACGATAGAGTTTTGTGTGGGACTCGGGGATGGTTTCACAACTCTGCAGTTACACCACACCGAGAAGATCTTGAAGAGGGGAAAAGAAACAATGGAAAGATAACAATGCAAAGATACCATTACTGATGATAAGAGATATATAACCAGCCTCCTAGAAGTTTATAATATTTAATCCCCACAATTCATAAGAAAATCAAGTAGAATCAATAACGAAAAAATTAATGTTCATGTATTTTTAAATGTTTTGCTGCCTGGAAGAAGTGGGAGGATTTTCTATGAAGCAGTTTTTAAAGTACCGATTAGCATTTTAATTCTTAAGTACAGGAACTGAGGTCATTACTCTGGTATGGAACGGATAAAAAAAGAATTTAAGAACGTATATAAGCATGACACTGAATAAGAATACGCAGGCCAACTCTCTACCTGTACAGAGAAACCAGCCATGCAGACAAAGGAAATGGAGGCAGATTAAAAAAAAAACAAAACACTATTTGCCAACAAGTAACAGAAAACTAAAATTTGCACACAAACAAATAACAAGAGCCTTTTATAAGTACCATAGGATGACAGGGAAAAAAGTAAGCATAAGCACGGAGTTACGAAAGACTTTCGAAGTTTAAATGTGCTGTGCCAATGAAAGGCACCATCATTATTTTCGGTAGTGGGATTCACACTCCAAGCTCCTGCATCTGTGTCCTAACTATTTAAATATCCCTCATGCAGCTCCAACATCATTTGTTTCTATTAGGGTGAACAAAAAAATAATTGGAATTAGTAACATTCATGAGCTCTTCTTTTTTACCTGGAATATGTTAACCTCCAGCAAGGATCCTTTTTTTTCTAGTGATTCAACAATTCTATACATCAGCCGGTGCTTATCACAAGTGCACTCCTTAACCCCATCACCTATCTCACCCCCAATCCTCCACCCCTACCCCCGCCCCTCTGGTAGCCATCAGTTTGTGCTCTGTAATTGGTTTGCCTCTCTCTTTTTCCCTCTGCTCATTTGTGTTTTTTTTCCCTAAATTCCACATATGAGTGAAATCATATGGTATTTGTCTTTCTCTGACTTACTTCACTTAGCATAGTACACTCTAGCTCCATCCACGTCATTGCAAATGGCAAGATTTCATTCTTTTTTATGGCTGACTAATAATCCACTGTGTGTGTGTGTGTGTGTGTGTATACCACATCTTCTTTATCCATTTGTCAGTCAATGGACACCTGGGCTGCTTCCATATCTTATCTCTTATAAATAATGCCGCTATAAACATAAGGTGCATGTATCCCTTTGAATTAATATTTTTGTATTCTTTGGGTAAACACCCAGTAATGCAACTGCTGGATCATAGAGTAGTTCTATTTTTAACTTTTTGAGGAACCTCCATGCTGTTTTCCACAGTGGCTGCACCAGTTTGCATTCCCAATAGTGCACAAGTGTTCTTTTTTCTCTACACCCTCTCCAATACCTATTGTTTCCTGTGTCTTTGAGTATAGCCATTCTAACAGATGTGTGGTGATATCTCATTGCAGTTTTGATTAGCAGTTCCCTGATGGTAAGTGATGCTGAGCATCTTTTCACATTTCTTTGGGCCATCTGTATGTCTTCCTTGGAGAAATATCTGTTCATGCCTTCTGCCCATTTTGAATTGGATTATTCATTTTTTGGGTGTTGAGTTTTACAAGTTCTTTATGTGTTTTGGATACTAACCCTTTATCAGATATGTCATTTGCAAATATCTTTTCCCATTCCACAGTTTGCCTTTTAGTTTTGTTGACTGTTTCCTTCACTGTGCAGAAGCTTTTTATTTTGACGTAGTCCCAATAGTTTATTTTTTCTTTTGTTTTCCTAGAGACGTATCTAGAAAGAAGTTGTTATGGCTGATGTCAAAGAGGTTACTGCCTATGTTCTCTAAATGGCCTCACATTTAGGTCTTTAATCCATTTTGAATTTATTTTTGTGTATGGTGCAAGAAAGTGGTTCAATTTCTTTCTTTTGCATGTTCCTGTCCAGTTATCCCAGCACCATTTGTTGAAGAGACTGTCTTTCTCCCTTTGGATAGTCTTTCCTGCCTTGTCAAAGATTAACTGACCATATAACTGTGAGTTTATTTCTGGGTTTTCTATTCTGTGCCATTGAGTTATGTGTCTATTTTTGTGCCAGTACCGTACTGTTTTGATTATACAGCTTTGTATTTGAAGTCCAAATTGTGATGCCTCAACTTTGCTTTTTTTTTTTTTTTAATTGCTTTGGCTACTCTGGGTCTTTTGTGATTCCATACAAATTTTAGATATGTTTGCTCTATTTCAGTGAAAACTGATGTTAGTATTTTGAGAGGGACTACATTAAATGTGCAGATTGCTTTGGGAACTATAGATCATTTTGACAATATTTGTTCTTCCAAACCATGAGCACGGAATGTCTTTCCATTTTTTTGTGTCCTCTTGGGACCCATTGTTAATATTAGCTGCCTTCAGGAAAGGAAATGGTATTGAGGGGGAAAGGGAACTCTGTGCACTCTAATACTTCTCTGTTACCCAATTTCTTCACAATTAGCACTCTTTATGTATTACTTATATAATTAAAAATGCATTTTAAAAATAAGCCAACCATTGTTTTCCTAAGAAACATCATCATAAACTAGCACTCAATCAAAAACCTTTGCCTCATGCCTTAAAAACAAATAGAACTTAAATGGCTAAAAAACTGTACATCAGGTCATTGAAAAGGGGGAAACAATGCTAACCTACAAATGAATATTTATTTGTAATTAGCTTTGGGTGAACACCTAAGGTTTCCTAAGTGAATTTTAAGTAGTTAAGTAACAAGTAATGCCTTCAAAGCAAAGCAAATAAAGGAGTAGAAGTTTTCTTTAGAAGAAAAAATACATGTTTCAGTGAAGAAGTTGCACAGTTAGGGAATGCGCATACTGTCAACAATCTTGTAGTTAAACACAAAAAAATAAAGAAAGAATGGCTGGATATTACAAATCTGCTACTGTGATAACAAAAAAAAAAA
>NW_023185169.1:0-1344 GCF_002007445.2 Ailuropoda melanoleuca | reverse complement strand
GAATCATTCTAGTAAAATCCAGAATGGGTGGTGAAAGAGATTGGTGATGAATATTAAATATTACCCTAGGACCAGTTGCAGAAGCAGTGACTGTGTCTTTTGCCAAAGTCGTTTACTTTTTTTTTTAAAGGAAATTATAAGTGACCATATCTTGAATATTTAGATTCCCTCAGAANTCAGAGGTAGAACTAGAGTTGGACAGAGTCCTATTATATCTGTTGTAGCAGGAGCCATACCAACTTCAGGTCAGATAGCAGAGGCTCTGGCTTTCCCAGATATAAGTCACACCCTGATTGTGTGGTTGAGTAAATGCTCTGTTGAGCGATCTTTGATCAATGAAAAGTAAAAAAAAAAAGAAGGAGTTAGCACACAAATTGGTTGCCTTTTCTTCCCCATGCAGACTCTTTTGAGATGCAGGAAATCCATTACCTTATCTGAAGATACGCAGTATGACTGAGTGATCAGCCATATTTTCATGTGATCCTACGTTTGATTGAGACACCAACTTCTATTTTCTTTTCCCCTTCTCTGCCTCACTTTCCTTCTTCCCTCATTCTGTATCCTTTGGGATTGCTCATCCTAAACAAGCAGAATGTGTCAGCTTTGTTTCAGAGCATGTCTTCTAAGAACCTGGACTCAACGTGAAGCATATTCAAAAAGGAGCATTAGCTTTGACGGAGCTCTTTACTTTGCAAGGTGAACGGCTGCTCAGGGAAAGACAGGGGGTACAAAACTGTAGCTCTCCATCCCAGCACTGAGTATCTGATGTTGAGTCTAACTTACCCAGCAAGATTGTTCTTCTCCTAAGGTGATTTTCTCTCTCAAATTTCTCTTTACTGTCTTAGAATCTGTTCTCCATCAAGTTATTAGTCTGTTATTAATACAAGTGTATGTCTGAAGTCTAGTTGTTGACCTGGTGCAAGTCTTCCCAATTTTGCACATGGGCCCAATCATATGAGAAACTTGTTTAGTGTCTTAGGACATGACTTTTAAGGAAACACTGATGTATTAGCATGAGAAACAATTCTTACTATAAATCTTGAGGCCTGTTTCAAAAGTTCAGTGCATACATTCATGGACTAAACTAAGTGGTTTCCTTGAGAAAGATTTGCACTACCACTTTAACCCTCGGTGCTTTCTAATAGATTCAGATCTTAAAATGTTAATTAAAACTTTCATCTATAATTTCAAGTTAGTTCCCCCCTTATTATCCCTAAATTCAATTAAGGTCTCCAAGGAAGGAAAAGAATGTGATGATATGTAAAAGAAAATAACAAGATGTCTGGAGGTCCCACTGCCAATGCTGAATCCATGACAGTGAAATCCTTGGTCTCTCAGACCTGT
>NW_023185168.1:0-922 GCF_002007445.2 Ailuropoda melanoleuca | reverse complement strand
TGAACCACAACCTTAATACTCAAAGACTGGTCCAAAGACCAGGACTGATGGCATCAGTATCAACTGAGAAATTTAAAATTATAAGATCTCTGAACCTTACCCGCATTCTGCCAAATCAGATCTGAATTCGAACAAGATCCCCAATGATTCAAACACATGTTAATGTTGGAGAGGTTCTGGTCTAGAATAGTGTTTTTCAAACTCTCCACCTTCGATTTTGTGCTAGATACTTCTTCATGTTGGGCATCATCCTGTGCATTCTAGGATATAAGACAGCATCCCTGGCCTCGACCCACTAGGTACCAGTAGCACATCCCTACTTATGACAGCTAGAGATTTCTCTGTAATTGTCAAGTGTTGTCTGGAGGCGAAATATCCCTAGTTATGACAGGTAGAGATTTCTTCGTAAATTTCAAGCGTCATCTGGAGGCAAAATTGCCCCTGGTGGAGACCTACAGCATGAAAACTGGAAATATCTTGGTGGAATGCCAGTCAAATTCATCCCTCCCTCAGCTCATACCTCAGGATAGCTCACTCCAAACTTCTGAGCCCCGCTTTTATAAGTGTAGATTAAGGTTCATTATAGCACAGACCTTACAGAATGGAGTCTTGCAAAAATGAAATAAAACAATACATATNCTTATAATCAACAAATGTTTGAAAATGGAGCACTAAATGGCAGCTCTGAATTTGTATTATCAGCATGAATCACCTGATTGATTAGTCAAAAGTATCACAAAGCCAAGGGCACAGTACCAACATGTTTATGGGAAAGTAACCTACCTGTTTCTCATGTTGAAGAGGGGACTAGCAATTTCCTGAGATACCAGGAGATCTTCTCTACCATAAGATAGTACTTTGGAGGTCCATGAGATCTGGTTAAGCAAGTTCCTTCGTCTTAGATTTGGAGAAAACGTTAACT
>NW_023185167.1:0-2958 GCF_002007445.2 Ailuropoda melanoleuca | reverse complement strand
GGCTTGATCCCAGAACCCTGAGATCATGACCTGAGCTGAAGGCAGATGCTTAACCAACTGAGTCACCCAGGTGCCCCTTACCTATACTGTTTTTGAGTGCATATCCTTATATAGCTTTTTTAGTGTTCCTCTTTGTATTAGTGGTGCCATNATATCCTTATATAGCTTTTTTAGTGTTCCTCTTTGTATTAGTGGTGCCATCATTTTACCAGTTCAAGTAAAATGTAGTACTCTTAACCCTCCTCTATGTTTTTCTTAAATATTCCCTCTACGTACTTAGAACCACATTAGACATATTATAACTTTTCTTCAATTATCAAACTTGATTTAGAAGACTCAAGAGGGTTCTTTGCCCATAATTTTGCTTACCATGTTCTTTATTCTTCCTGATGTTCCAAGATTCCTTCTTTTATCATTTTCTTCTGCTAAAGAACTTCCTTTAGCCATTCTTTTAGGGTTGGTCTGCTGGTGACAAATTTTCTTTTGTTTTACTTCATGTAAGAATGTCTTTATTTTCCCTTCATAACTGAAGAACATTTTCTTAGATATAGGATTCTGGGTTGACATTTTTCCGCACATAAAATATGTGCCACTTTCTTCTGACCTCCACGGTTTCTGATGAGAAATCCATTGTCACTTGAATTGTTTTCCCCCTATAGGTATTATTTCTATCTCTGCTTTTAGTTTTTTTTTTCTTTGTGTTAATTTCCTAAAATTTTACTAAGATACACCTTGACATGGATTTTTTAAAAAGATTTATTTATTTATTTATTTATTTATTTATTTATTTATTTGACAAAGGAGGGGAGGGGCAGAGGGAGAAGGAGAGAGAAAGGGTCTTAAACAGATTCCACAGGGGGTTTGATCTCACAACCCTGAGATCACAACCTGAACGAAAACCAAGAGTCAGATACTTAACCAACCTTTTTAAATCCTGTTTGGGGCTCACTCAGCTTCTCGAATCTGTAGGTTTTGTATTTTGCCAAATTTGGGAAATTTTCAGCCATTATTTCTTTGAGTGCTTTTTCAGCCTTGCCCCTTTCCTCCTCTACTTCTGGGACTCCAATGACACAAGTTACATTGTTTGTTATGGTCCCACTAGGCCTGAGGTTCTGCTCATTTTTTTCCAGTGTATCTTCCCTCTGTTGTTTAGACTGATAGTAATTTGGGTAATTTCTATTTTATTTTCAAGTTCACTGATTGTTTTCTCTTTCCCTTCTATCTCCTCACTGAATTCATTCATTGAGTATTTAGTTTTAATTACTGTATTTCTTAGTTCTAAAATTTCCATTTGGTTCATCTTTATACCTCCTATTTCTTCACTGAGACTTTCTATTTTTTTTTTCTGATACTCTATTTTTTCATTTGTTTTAATGTGTGTTCATAGTTGCTTTTTTATGATGGCTGCTTTAGAATTTTTGATAATTCACAATTTCTTTCATCTTGGTGTTGGCATCTATCAATTGTCTTTTGTTATTTAGTTTGAAATCCTCATACTTGGTGTAATGAGTGATTTTCTGTTGAAACCTGGACACTTGGGGTATTCAGTTACAAAATTCAGGATCTTATTTAAGTCTCCTGTTTTATCTGGCTTTCTCTGACACTGCTCCAGGGAGGAAAGGGGTGGAGAAGGGAGAAGGGGCTCCACTTCATTACAGTTAGAGATAGAAAACCAGGTTTCCCACTTGGCCTTGGCTGAAGTGGAATGCTTTTCATTACTGTAGAGCAGAGGTGAGAGTTCCAGCTCCCCACTCTGCCTCCACTGATACTTTCCTGGCTGGGAGGGATAGAGTTGCTTCATTGCTGCTCCCCACATGGCCATCAGAGACACCATGGGGGTGGCTGACCTCTTTACCATTGAGTAGTGATGAAAATCCTGACTCTACACTATTTCTGACATTACCCCAAAGGAACAGGATGGGAACCTTGTTACAGCCTGTTGGGCATGAGGTTTTAGGCTCCCCATCTGACCTTCACTGGTGTAGGGGCTCTAGTTCTCCCCATAGTGCTTGTCTAAAGTAGAGCAGTTAATTTCTACAAGTTTTCTATATTGTGAGGTTGCCTTTTACCTGGCCATTTGGCTAGACAGAGAGAGAGAAGGCTTTTGTTAGGATTGTTGGGGCCTATGCCCGTTGGCATTTCTAGGTTGCCAATTTCTCCAACATTTATTCTTGGATATTTGAGGCAAAAAAAAAAAATCCTAGGCTGTTCTAATTCTCATTTTTCAAGTCTCAAGGTTCATAGCTGGTCTACTTTCTTCTCTCAACTCTCAGAGTCTTCTTACGTTTGTTTTATAAATTCTCTGGAGGAATAAGGAAAAATACATCTACTCCATTTTCCTAGAAGTGGAAGTAACTATGTAGCCTTTGAGACTGGTTTCTCCCACTCTGCATAATGCCTTCAAGATTCATCTATGTTACAGTGTGTATCCGTAGTTGTTCCTTTTTGCTGCTGGATATTCCGTTACATATAGCAGTTTCTTTAGATATTCGTCTGTTGAAGGAAATTTTGTTTTATTTTTCTTGTTTGGGGGATTATAAATTGAGCTGCTATAAACACTCATGTACAGGTTTTTGCAGAAACATAAGTTTTCATTTCTCTTCAGCAAACACCCAGAGATAGATTCCTGGATTATATGATAAGAGTATGTTTAAACTTTATAAGAAATGACTTAACCATTTTCCAGAATGGCTGTGTCATCTTGCATTCTCATCAGCAGTGATGACAGTTCCTGTTACTCCACATCCTCACCCACACTTGGTATTTTTAGTATTTTTAGTTTAGCCATTCTAATAGGTATATAGTGATGATATCTCTTTGTAATTTAATTTTCATTTCCCTAATAGCTAAAGATGTTTAACATCTTCTCATGTGCTTAATTGCAATCTATCTATCCTTTTCAGTGAATTGTCTGTTCAAATCTTTTGCCCATTTTTAAAATTGGCTGGTTTTTCTTCC
>NW_023185166.1:341-1578 GCF_002007445.2 Ailuropoda melanoleuca | reverse complement strand
ATACTGTATTTTGTCAAATGCTTTTTCTGCATCAATTGAGAGGATCATATGGTTCCTGAGTCTTTTCTTGTGATATGATGTATTACACTGATTGATTTGCGAGCNATTTGCGAGTGTTGAACCATGCTTGCATCCCAGGTATGAATCCCACTTGGTCATGATGGATAATCCTTTTAATGTACTGTTGGATTCTATTAGCAAGGATCTTGTTGAGGATTTTGGCATCCATATTCATTAGAGAAATCGGTCTGTAATTCTCCTTTTTGAGGGGGTCTTTGCCTGGTTTGGGGATCAAGGTAATATTAGCCTCATAGAATGAGTTTGGTAGCTTTCCTTCTGTTTCTATTTTTTGAAATAGCTTTAGGAGAATAGGTATTATTTCTTCTTTGAATGTTTGGTAGAATTCCCCAGGAAAACTGTCCGGGCCTGGAGTTTTGTTATTTGGGAGGTTGTTTATCACTGACTCAGTTTCTTCATAGTANTATTTGGAAGGTTGTTTATCACTGACTCAATTTCTTCATAGTTAATTGGCCTGTTTAAGAAATCTATTTCTTCCTGTTTCAGTCTTGGTAGTTTATAGGTTTCCAGGAAGGCCTCCATCTCTTCCAGATTGCTTAGTTTTTTGGCATATAGCTGTTGATAAAAATTTCTAGTAATCCTTCCAATTTCAATGGTGTTGGTCGTGACCTCTCCTTTTTCATTCATAATTTTAATAATTTCAGTGCTTTCTCTTTGCTTTTGGATAAGTCTTGCCAGTGGTCTGCCAATTTTATGGATTCTCTCAAAGAACCATCTTCTAGTCCTGTTGATTTGCTCTACTGTACTTTTGTTTTCTAATTCATTGATTTCTGCTCTAATTTTAATCAACTCCTTCCTTGTCAGTGGGTTAGGCCTGTCCCTCTGTTGCTGTTCCAGTTTCTTGAGGTGAGAATATAGAAACTGCATTTTAGATTTTTCTATTCTTTTGAGTGAGGCTTGGATGGCTATGTATTTCCCCCTTAGGACTGCCTTTGCAGTATCCCATAGGTTTTGGACTGTTGTGTTTTCATTCTCGTTGGTCTCCATAAATTGTTTAAATTGCTTTTTGATTTCCTGGTTTATCGAGTCATTCTTGAGCAGGATGGTTCTTAGTCTCCAAGTGTTTGAGTTTCTTCCAAATTTTTCCTTGTGGTTGAGTTCCAATTTCAGAGCGTTGTGGTCTGAGAATATGCAGGGGATAATTTCAATCTTTTGGTAT
>NW_023185166.1:0-217 GCF_002007445.2 Ailuropoda melanoleuca | reverse complement strand
TATGAGGTCCAACTCGTCGAGTATGGCATTCAAAGCTCTTGTTTCTTTGTTGATTTCTTGCTCAGGTGATCTGTCTATTTCTGATAATGGGGTGTTGAGGTCCCCTACATTTAGTGTATTTTTATCTATATGTCTCTTTATTGTTCTTAAGAGTTGGCTTGTGTATCTTGCTGCTCCCCTGCTGGGGGCATATATATTTATAATTGTCATATCCACT
>NW_023185165.1:0-4912 GCF_002007445.2 Ailuropoda melanoleuca | reverse complement strand
AAAAAAAAATAAAAAAAAGAAGAGCCTTTCTATTAAAAGTCTTACATTTCATTCTCAATTTTTTTCCAAACCAGTTCATGTGTGCACTTAGGGATTTTTTAATACATATTTTTATTGACCATTTTTTTATTTACACCTAAGATTTTATGCACGATCTCCAGCACACTAATATATTTCCACCCCCTTCTTTCCACAGTAAAAAATCCTTATTGGAATGCTACTCAGTGAGAGTGACATTGTCACAGGGGTAACCTTGAAGCCACTCTAATCTATTAAACACAAAAAAGTAAATAATTCATGGGCTGCTTTTAGTAACCCCCCCCCACGATGATCCTTGTGTGTACTTATTCACAGCCTGCCTCCTCTCATGGACTTCAGCCTCCATGTGGGCAGGGCAGCACCAGCTCTGACACAGATCCACAGTATCCCCAGGTGCTGCAAAACATTTTTGGAGTTACTGAATTTTGAATAACAAGATGACATGTTCCACTACTTACACCTTGTCTGTGTGTTAAGATGCAATAGAGAAGACTGCTACTCCAGCTCACCACTGTGTTTGCAGATTAGGTAGAATGACTTGCCCCAAGTGACTTGATTCATAGCACAGCCAAAACTATAGGAATAGTTGTACTGGAGATTTACTGAGCTTCCCACTGCCATGCGTATGTTATGTTCTTCACAAATGAGGAAAGACAGCCTTCAAGAAGTTAAATAACTGTCTCAGTCAAGCCATGGAGCTAAGTTTGAGACCACAAGGGACACCTGCAGAGCCCCCCTGCCCACCTGCTCCTCTCCCACCTCCTGAGGACCCCTCTGCATACTCTAGATTTCTCTGCACCAGCTCATGAAGCAAAATTACAGAGCACCAGTTTGTGAAGATTTGTAGTGAACAGAGGGTTTTCTTTGTCAGCTGAGCCCTTGATGAGTCCAGACAGCCCTTGATGCATAAATTTATTTCTGTAAAAGTCAACCTCAAAACCTAACGTTCATCTATGGAATTCCAAACCCCCCATTAACACCCACAATAAAACAGTAAATATATTCCAGGGAGAAAGCAAAGACAGGGAGCCATTTTTTCACTTGACTCAAAAACTTGCTGAATGCTTCACCGGCCCCAGGCACTTTGCAAGCAGGGGCTGTACAGAGGTAAGCAAGGCTCAGCTTGCCCTAGGAGCCCAGGATACAAAAACAAACAATTTCAAGACAATATGCTGTGTGGTCAGTGAAGGGAAAGGTGCCGTCTTGCTGGTAAAGACCCTGAAGGAGGTGATGTCTACAGTAAGTCTGAGAATGTGTGCAAGAGGGAAGTACGAACAAAGACATGGAATCAAGACAGAGCATGGTGCACTTGGGGAACCATGCCGGGGCCCTGGCACAGAGGGGGAGGGAAGAGCAAATGTTATCCTTGAGGAAGTGCAGGGAGCCCAGGTGATAGGAAGCTGGGAAGTTATATTAGAATCTGTCCCATAGGCCAAGGGGACCATAGAAGTTCTTATTGTGAGAGAGCAGGGCAGTGAAATGTAACCGAGCGCACACAGCGCGGAACCCAAAAAGTTCAGAACACAGACATTAATACTGTAGGTGACAAAATCAAACCCAATCTGATCTTAAGGCCACAAAACCTGACCTGCACTGGTGTGAAGCTATATATAGACTTTATTTATCCAATTAATGTGAGCAGAAATATTAATGCTTTGGAACTTGAGGTGCTACCTCAGATTCTGCTGGGGGTGTTACAGAATATATGGAATGTATAACGTATTGCCTTTCTAAAATCTACAACATTCCAAAACCTGGCAGGCCCCAAGGGACTGGGGCAGCAGACCTGTACCATTCCAGCAGCTCTGTGAAGGATGGAGGGGAGGGACTGTGATTTGAGGTGGGGAGTCCAGATCAGCTGTTGCCATATGTTCAAATGACGGGGGGGGGATGGGGGGCTGAATGGTGGCATGGTAGAAGGATAGAGGAAAAAAGAAATGATTTGGAGAGAAGTCAGCAGGATTTGGTGACTGTGAGCAATTGGGTTAGGCTAGGGCTGAGACAAGGACTCCAAGGCTTTTGCTGGGTGCCCATATGATGGTGGTGTCACCTTAGAGATGGTTCACAGGAAGCAGGGCAGGATTAGGAAGTCGCATAATAGGTTACACTTGAACACACTGAGTTTGAAGTACCGGTGAGACATCCAGATAAAGCTGTCCGACAGGGAGTTGGGTATACAAGTCAGAAGCTCAGGGAAGATGTTGGCAATGCATGGTGGTAAATTAAAATTTGATAGAGTAATCCCAAGCAGAGGCAATTCAGAATTATTTTCCATCTGACAAGCAGAGAAAGGCAGAGAGCATCTGGCCAGGCTCTCCAGAAACTCTGTAAAGGAAATCTGTCAGGTACAGTTGAGGCAGGTGCAAGAAAGCAGAGAAAAGGCTCTCGAGTTGCCCTAATCATCTGTTTCTCCTGAATTCCTTGTGCTGGCTTGATCATGTACAAAGCTGCTTGCTCCCATTGGGTCCCATTAGCACCAAAACACCTCTCCCTATACAGCCTCCCCTATTCTTCAATGGTGGTCACTATCCATGTCCTCTTTTGTTAATTCCAGAGAGACGAGTTATCAGGCAAACAACACGGTAGCAATTCAAACACCATTAAATGGCAATAAAATAGAGACAAGTTGTTCGCTTTCTGTTCTATTTTTATAGAGGTGGGAGAATGTGGGTTTGTGCATCTTCAGAAATTGATGCAATAAACAGTTACAGAATCTTCTGAGCTGACTTTTCATCAAGTATAGGCAGATATAATAATAAGACAATCATATATCCTTCCACCACCACACTTTCCCTAGTGCTGGATTACTTGTATACGTATTTTTAGTCTTATTTGGTTAACTCTGAAATGGTTTCAAAAGTCATTTGTAAAACACAAATGTGTCTCCTAGTAATAAACCACTGAATTCCAAACCAGAAAGAATGTATAACAGTGTACCCATCAAACAGTCACCAACAAGGTGGCTTTATTGAAAAGGGTAATCCTGGAATAGAAAATAAACAACAGAATTCCCAATGACTGCAAAATCAAGTTCTATGACACAAAGTCTTCTCATTCAATGAACATAGATGGTAGCACAGCCATTTTCTGTTTTTGTCATTAGAATTTGTTACTCATTTCAAGTGGACAGAACTCTGCTGTGAAACACCCAGCATAAAGCTGCTAAAGATGAAGAACGCTGTCTTAGATAGAAAAAAAGGCAAGATGAAATAAAGGGATTTAACAATATAGTGACAATAATATCTTTCTTGATTTCTCTTTTAACAGCCCAGAGTATGTGGGCTGGACGCTCTATTCTATGAAAGTATTTCAGGAACTGAGGTTTCTTCCTGTCAATCTCTGCCATCCCACCAGCCCCTAGGACATTGGGCTTGTCTTCAATGGTCAAAGTTGAGTCTCAAGGTCATATGTGTTTCAAATCATGGGAAAGAGAAAGATGGGGGAATGAGCATGTGATGTTTGCAGCCCAGGTCCAAAAAAGCCATAAATCACTTCTACTCACATCCATGGCTAGAAATTAATTAGGTGGTCAAACCTAGCTGCAAGGGAGGCTGGGCAATTGAGTCTCTAGCAGCGTAGTGATGAACTCAGCTACCCACTAGCTGGGAGAAGGGAAGAATGAACTGGAATCGACAGTGGTCCCCACCTATCTGTGGTCCCCACATCAAGCCCAGTGACAAGGTAAGCCCAGGCAGATACTGTCTCAGGGTTCCTGGACTACCCATAGGCCAGATCTCCTCTGCATGGAGATGAAGTAAACATATTCAAAAAATTAAACAGAAAGAAGGGGGCATGTGATTGGGATACATAAAGGGAAAATTAGAATACTGTCTTCTAAAGTGGACTGTCTCTCACTCCCAGTGGAAACAGAACCAAATCAAGGCACTTCACTTCCCTAGCTTACATTTGTTTCAAACTAAAAGAAGAGGGAGGAGGAGGAGGAAAAGAAGAAGAAAAAGGACAAGGAGGAGGAGAAGAAACTAATGAGGGGCCATCGCTTCACCACTCTGGAATGTGGTGAAGGTAAATGAGATTGTGCCTGCCCTCTGCTTTGCATTCCAAGAGGGACTGCAGCTTGCAAAGGACAGTACAGACTGCAAGTTTGGACTGCCAAAGCAGAGTCAGGAGGAGCACATGAAAATCCACTATGATTTAAGAAAAATGCTAGGTGGGAATTTCCAAAACATAGGAACCTTAGCGGACAGCCCCCTTCTGTGTTGTAATACAGTATAAAGGAGAAAAGCTTGAGCGAAAGTCAGAAAGCCTAGGTGCAAACACAGATACAGCATGAACTAGCTAGTTTGCTATCTGTAAAACAGGGATAATAAGTTCCTTGCTATGTTATTTTAAGGATTCAAAAGTAAGGTACGTAAAGATAGCCAAGATCTGATGAGTGCTTACTGTGTGCCAGGCACTAATGAAAATACTTCACAAATCCTCATGTCCTTAATCCTGACAAGAACTCCTACACAGATAGCAAGAGAGGACCAAGCTAAGACGCAAAGAGGTCTGCAATCTCATCCCAGGCCACAAAGTTGGAAGAAGTGGTGGAGAAGGGGATTCAAATCTAGGCAACCTGATTACAAAGTTGATACTTTTAAACACTGTGTTAAATGACTTGGTGGGGAATAGTTTTTTAATAAATGTTGAAAATGATACTACTGGCAATTCCACTATTNACTACTGGCAATTCCACTATTCTTAAAATATCTATCAGTCTCATTAATCTTCCACCCCCTGAGAAAATGCAAATAAATATTCTTTACAAACTAATATTACCCAAATGTGAATTAACACCAGTGTGATTAATACTGCACTGGGTTCTCAATCTCTTTTTATGAATAATTAATTAAGCAGCATAGTTGGAACATGT
>NW_023185164.1:0-1254 GCF_002007445.2 Ailuropoda melanoleuca | reverse complement strand
CTGAAGGCAGATGCTTAACTGATTGAGCCACCCAGGCATCCCACACACCTTATACTTTCATGATTTGTCCCCACCGAAGTCTCCAGTCCCATTTCTTTCTTTTTTTTAAAAAAGATTTTATTTAGTTATTTGACAGAGAGAGACAGCCATTGAGAGAGGGAACACAACCAGGGGGAGTGGGAGAGGAAGAAGCAGGCTCATAGCGGAGGGGCCTGATGTGGGGCTCGATCCCAGAACACCGGGATCACGTCCTGAGCTGAAGGCAGACGCTTAATGACTGAGCCACCCAGGTGCCCCATCCAGTCCCATTTCTTTTGTGCTCGAGTGGGGGGAGGGGACAGAGGGAGAGGGACAGAGGGACAGAGTGGGAGGAAGAGAGAGAATCCCCAAGCAGACTCTGAACTGAGCATGGGGTCTGATGTGGGGCTCAGTCTCAGGACTTCCAGATCACGACTTGACTGGAAATCAAGAGTTGGACACCCAACCAACTGAGCCACCCAGGCGTTCTGCTTTTCTTGTCTTTTTGTTGCTTACCTCCCTCCTGTCTCCCATCCCCATCTTCTTCTGCTCCCAAGCCCTCCTAGCCTTGCTAATTCCACATTCTCCAGGTCTCGACTTAGATGTCACTTGTTAGGAATCTTTTTGTGACCCCCCAAGATGCTTCATGAACCTGCTTGGTGCCTCTGCAGGAATTTGCCTATGTCACCGCACCCTGAATGATAACACTGATTTGTTATGTGTCTTTGTCCCCACTGTACCCTGAGAGTAGAGTCCAGCACCTTGGAAAAAGTAGATTATCAACACACGTTACTAAGTGAATAACAGATAGATGTGCAGCTCTGCGTGCCAGGATGCGTAGTGCTTTCGAGGGACAGGGCTGTCTTGGAATGACGGTGAGTTAGGACTACTGTAGACACATGGCCACCTTGGGTCACTGAACCCTGCAAAGGTTCTTCTTAATCTAACTGGATATTCCTGCTCCTTCCAGGACCCCCACTTCAATCATTAATAAGAGAGAGGGTGAGGCAGGGAGGGAAAGCAGTAAGCGCACAGTGAGGAAGGAGGAGTGAGGGTGGAGAATGAATAAAAAATATACAGCAACCACACAAAGACAGCGATAGAGAGCTTAGCACTGTTATCGCTCATTATAGTCTGAGTGATTTGGGATCTAAATTGTCCCATAGCGACAACATTACTGTGTGATGGAGTTCCCTGACTTTGTTTCATTGGGATGTGGTTGCTCTATGGAAACGG
>NW_023185163.1:0-1490 GCF_002007445.2 Ailuropoda melanoleuca | reverse complement strand
GAACATCATCTCTCATGAGTACGGGAGCATGAATGCAAAGGTTCGGGAATTTTGAGGACTCAGCGCCCTTCTTATTTGTAATAAACCAGATCGTCGAGGAACACACCTCCTGCTAACATCAGCCTTTTCTTTGGGGACCGNCCTTTTCTTTGGGGACCACATTTCCACTTTGGGTGTATGGGCCTGGGAAGGATCCAGCACTTAGAGCAAAGAAACAAAGTGTGAGGATAAAGCCCATCAAGTCACATTGGTCTTATGGAAGGTGGAACAGAATTCAAGGTGCATTGGTACCGTGAGTACACGACGAACACAGCAGTGAGAAACAAAATGTGGCCAAAACCCGCTACCAACGAAATGTTTCCTTCCTGGGTAAATCGTATCAAAACTGGTGGTGGCAATGGAACGAAAAGGCCAAAAATTTGTCCGTCAGACTCAACAACGTACAGGGACCGTCTTAGCACTATCGTCATCCTTCTTGTAAGGGAAACATGAGTTAAATTGTTCAGAGAAGCCTGACGAGAGAGCCACATAATGGTCTCTGAGACACCACACAATCCAGGGAAATATCAACGAACACCATCTCTCATGAGTATGGGAGCATGAATGAAAAGTTACAGGAATTTCGAGGACTCAGCGCCCTTCTTATTGGTAATAAAAAAGGGCGTCCAGGAAAACACCTCTAGCTAACATCAGCCTTTTCATTTGGGACCCCCGAATCCACATTGTATATATGGGCCTGGGAAGGATCCAGCACTTAGAGCCAAGAAACAAAGTGTAAGGATAAAGCCCTTCAATCACATTGCCCTTATTGAAGGTGGAACAGGAATAAAGGTGCTTTGGCACCGTGAGTGAAACCCGATGAACACTGCACTGAGAAACAAAATTTTGCAAAAACCACCTTCCAACGAAATGTTGGCTTCCTGGGGTAATCCTTTCAAACTGGTGGTGGCAATGGAACGAAAAGGCAAAAACATGCCCGTAGTAAACAACACTGTAAGGGGCAGTCTTAGCACTATCATCAACCTTTGTGATTGGGAAACATGAGGGAAATTGGTCGTAGAAACCTGACGAGATTGCCACATAGTGATCTCTGAGACACCACACAATCCAGGGAAATATCGACGAACATCATCTCTCATGAGTAAGGGAGGATGAATGAAAAGTTTGAAATTTTGAGGACACAGCACACTTCTTATTGGTAATAAACCAGAGCGTCCAGGAAATCACTTCCAGCTAACATCAGCCTTTTCATTGGGACCCCGAATCCACTTGGGTGTATGGGCNTTTTTTTTTTTTTCTACTTCTTTACCACGTAAAATCAGGTTGTTTATTGGAGAGCATTCTCATGGATTGACAAAGACTCGAATTTCTATTAACGTCCCCCTTAGAGCTACTTTTGCTGCTTCCCATAAGCTTTTTTAGGTTGCCTTTTTCATCAGTGTCAAGGTACTTCTAAAATGTCTTTTGATTTCTTCTTTGACTGTTGGTTG
>NW_023185162.1:420-915 GCF_002007445.2 Ailuropoda melanoleuca | reverse complement strand
AAGACAGCATGGTAATGGCACAAAAACAGATACAAAGATCAATGGAACAGAATACAGACTCTAGAAATGGATCCTTGACTTTATGGTCAACCACTCTTTGACAAAGCAGGAAAAAACATCCAGGGGAAAAAAGCCAGTCTCTTCAATAAATGGTGCTGGGAAAATTGGACAGCTACATGCAAAAGAATGAAACTTGACTACTTTCTCACACCATACACAAAGATAAACTCTAAACGGATGAAAGGCCTCGATGTGAGACAGGAATCCATCAAAATCCTAGAGGAGAACATAGGCTGCAACCTCTTTGACATCAGCCACAGCACCTTTTTTTTCATGACACATCCCCCAAAACAAGAGAAACAAAAGAAAAAATGAACTTGTGGGACTTCATCAAGATAAAAACTTCTGCACAGCCAAGAAAACAGTCAACAAAACAAAGAGGCAGCCCACGGAATGGGAGAAGATATTTGCAAATGATGCTACAGATGAAAGACT
>NW_023185162.1:0-196 GCF_002007445.2 Ailuropoda melanoleuca | reverse complement strand
GCCAGTTAGAATGGCAAAAATTGACAAGAAACAACAATTGTTGGAGAGGATGTGGAGAAAGGGGATTCCTCTTACACTGTTGGTGGGAATGCAACTTGGTACAGCTACTTTGGAAAACAGTGTGTAGGTCCCTTAAAAAGTTAAAAATAGAGCTACCCTATGACCCAGCCATTGCACTACTGGGTATTTCCCCCAA
>NW_023185161.1:479-608 GCF_002007445.2 Ailuropoda melanoleuca | reverse complement strand
TATCTCATTAACTTATTAAATACCCTACTTCACGTGAAAAACAGAATTGCTCTATGGGTACAGAATGGTTGTAAGTGTATTGATCGTTGATCCTGGTGATTGCTTGGCTGACTGGGAGGTGTACCTCAC
>NW_023185161.1:0-273 GCF_002007445.2 Ailuropoda melanoleuca | reverse complement strand
AAACCATTGTTAAGTTGGGGACCATTTATAAATAGGACTTTCTAGAAAAGGCAAAACTACGGAAACAGCAACAGATCAGTCCCTGGATGCCAAAGATTAGGGAGCGGAGGGAGGAAGAGGTGGAGCACAGAGGATTTTAGGGTCGGGAATCTGTTCTGTATGTCCCTGGATGTTGGAGAGTGTTATCATACATGTCAGAACGCACAGAAGGTACAACACCAAGGGTGAGCCCTGATGTAGACTGAATTGTGGGTGACCATGATGTGTCCGTGT
>NW_023185160.1:0-2594 GCF_002007445.2 Ailuropoda melanoleuca | reverse complement strand
ATCTATTGAGAGAATCATATGATTTTTGAATTTTTCTTTCTGGATAAAATCTAAGACATTGATAGATTTGCAAATGTTGAAGCACCCTTGCATCCCAGGGATGAATCCCACCTGGTCATGATGGATACNATAGAGTATCATGTCATCTGCAAAGAGAGACAGTTTGACTTCTTCTTTGCCGATTTGGATACCTTTGATCCCTTTTTGTCTTCTGATTGCTGTTGCAAGGACTTCTAGTACTATGTTGAATAATAGTGGCGAGAGTGGGCATCCTTGTCGTGTTCCTGATCTTAAGGGAAAGGCTTCCAGCTTTTCCCCATTGAGAATAATGCTTGCAGTAGGCTTTTCATAGATGGCTTTTATGAGATTGAGAAATGTACCCTCTATTCCTACACTCTGAAGGGTTTTAATCAGGAAAGGATGCTGTATTTTGTCAAATGCTTTTTCTGCATCAATTGAGAGGATCATATGGTTCTTGAGTCTTTTCTTGTTGATATGATGTATCACATTGATTGATTTGCGAGTGTTGAACCATGCTTGCATCCCAGGTATGAATCCCACTTGGTCATGATGGATAATCCTTTTAATGTACTGTTGGATTCTATTAGCAAGGATCTTGTTGAGGATTTTGGCATCCATATTCATTAGAGAAATCGGTCTGTAATTCTCCTTTTTGATGGGGTCTTTGCCTGGTTTGGGGATCAAGGTAACATTGGCCTCATAGAATGAGTTTGGTAGCTTTCCTTTTGTTTCTATTTTTTCAAATAGCTTTAGGAGAATAGGTGTTATTTCTTCCTTGAATGTTTGGTAGAATTCCCCAGGAAAACCGTCTGGGCCTGGAGTTTTATTATTTGGAAGGTTGTTTATCACTGACTCAATTTCTTCATAGTTAATTGGCCTATTTAAGAAATCTATTTCTTCCTGTTTCAGTCTTGGTAGTTTATAGGTTTCCAGGAAGGCCTCCATNTCAATCTCTTCATAATTAATTGGCCTGTTTAAAAAATCAATTTCTTCCTGTTTCAGTCTTGGTAGTTTATAGGTTTCCAGGAAGGCCTCCATCTCTTCCAGATTGCTTAATTTATTGGCATAAAGGTGTTGATAAAAGTTTCTAATAATCCTTCCAATTTCATTGGTGTTGGTTGTGTCCTCTCTTTTCTCATTCATAATTTTATTAATTTGTGTCCTTTCTCTATTCTTTTGGATAAGTCTTGCCAGTGGTCTGTCAATTTTTTTGATTCTCTCAAACAACCAGCTTCTAGTACTGTTGATCTGCTCTACTGTACTCCTGGTTTCTAATTCATTGATTTCTGCTCTAATCTTGGTCAAGTGCTTCCTCGTGCATGGATTAGGCCTGTCACTCTGTTGCTGTTCCAGCTTCTTGAGGTGAGAATATAAAAACTGCAGTTTAGATTTTTCTATTCTTTTGAGTGGGGCTTGGATGGCTATGTATTTCCCCCTTAGTACTGCCTTTGCAGTATCCCATAGGTTTTGGACCATTGTGTTTTCATTCTCATGGGTCTCCATAAATTGTTTAAATCGATTTTTTTAAAAGATTTTATTTATTCATTTGACAGAGATAGAGACAGCCAGTGAGAGAGGGAACACAAGCAGGGGGAGTGGGAGAGGAAGAAGCAGGCTCATAGTGGAGGAGCCTGATGTGGGGCTCGACCCCACAACGCCAGAATCACACCCTGAGCCGAAGGCAGATGCTTAACCTCTGTGTCACCCAGGCTTCCCTGTTTAAATTGATTTTTGATTTCCTGGTTTATCAAATCATTCTGGAGCAGGATGGTTCTTAGTCTCCAAGTGTTTGAGGTTCTTCCAAATTTTTCCTTGTGGTTGAGTTCCAATTTCAAAGCTTTGTGGTCTGAGAATATGCTGGGAATAATTTCAATCTTTAGGTATTGGTTGAGACCTGTTTTGTGTCCCAGAACATGGTCTATTCTTGAGAATGTTCCATGGGCATTAGAATAAAATGAGTATTCTTTTGTTCTGAGGTGTAGTGTTGTATATATATCTATGAGGTCCAACTCGTCGAGTATGGCATTCAAAGCCCTTGTTTGTCAATTTTTTGCATGGGTGTTCTGTCTATTTCTGATAGTGGAGTGTTGAGGTCCCCTACTATTAATGTATTTTTATCTATATGTCTCTTTATTCTAGTTAAGCGTTGGCTTGTGTATCTTGCTGCTCCCCTGTTGGGGGCATATATATTTGAAATTGTCATATCCACTTGTTGGATACATCCTTTAAGAATAATATAGTGTCCTTCTTTGTCTCTAACTATAGTCTTTAGTTTAAAATCCAATCTGTCTGATATGAGAATTGCTACTCCAGCTTTCTTTTGAGGTCCATTGGCGTGAAAGATGGTATTCCATTCCTTTACTTTCAGTCTGAATGTATCTTTAGGTTCAAAATGAGTCTCTTGTAGACAGCNCAAAATGAGTCTCTTGTAGACAGCAAATGGATGGGTCATGTCTTTTTATCCAATCTGCAACCCTGTGGCTTTTTATGGGAGAATTTAGGCCATTTACATTGAGATTGAATATTGAGAGATATGATTTTAATGATGCCATGTTGCCAGTAAAGTCTTTGTT
>NW_023185159.1:0-1982 GCF_002007445.2 Ailuropoda melanoleuca | reverse complement strand
ACTGGAGTATCTTATGAAGTCGATCTCTGCACTGAATAAAAGAAAATTTTAGATTTTGTTTAGAGTCAGTGTAAAAACAACTTGTAGAATATGACCCCACTTGTATTTAAAAAAAAAAAAAAAGGCATAGTTTTAAAAACCAGCTTTATTGAGGTGTACCGGGTATACAATAAAATGCTCCCGCTCGAAGTGTGACAGTTCAGTGCATTCCGACAAATGTGTACCCACGTAACCACCACCACAACCAAGACATAGAGCATTTCTATTACCCACAAAATTTCCTCAGGCTCTCTTGCCATCCATCCAAATTATCTTTTGAATGCCACTCTTAAGTGGATTATTTACTTAATTTTATTCTCCAGTTACTCATTGGCAGTATATAGAAACATAACTGAATTTTTTTTTTAGTTGTTTTGTTTGTTTTACTATGGTAAAATGGTGTTCTGTGTCTTGGACTAGTTGAAGGATACATAGGCATTTGTTTTATTTTTTTTTGAGAGGGAGAGAGAGCGCGTACGGGCAGGTCGGGGGTGGGGGGGGAGGGACAGAGAGAGAGAGAGAATCTCAAGCTGACTCCATGCTGATCGCGGAGCCCAGTGTGGGGCTTGATGTGGGACTCGATCCCATGACCCCAAGATCATGGACCTGAGCTGAAACCAAAAGTTCGATGCCCAACTGACTGAGCTACACAGGTGCCCTGTTTTATTATCATTTTTATTTTAGTTTACAGACATCGTACATACTTTGTTTCATGAGTTTACTCATGAAATAAACTATGAAGTTTATTACTTCATAATAAAAAAGGGAAAAATACAGAGACCCGGATGTGATTGTGTCCATACACACATCACATTTCTCAAAAGACATACAAGGAAACACTGGTTACCTCTGGATTTGGGGAATAAGAGAAGGGGTGTACGGAGAGAGAGAGCTTTATTTTTTTTATGACCATGAGTTAATTTTATTGCTTAAAAAAAAACCAAAAGAAAAAAGCAGTATTGTGGTACTTTCTCTGTTGAGGTTATTATTCCTCTAAATTTCTCTCACATAGTAGCAAACCTTGATTTTAATTATTTTAGTCCTCTTGTTTCTTAACTGAACAATTTTTTTAAAAACTTTTAAATTATAAGTTTGAAGTAGAAATTTATTTTGCTGATTCAGGCACCGGACTGTCACCCTTTGTGTTTCAGCTTCCCACATCACAAACTTTGAGGTGGATCAGTCTGTATTTGAAATTCCGGACTCTTACCACGTTCAAGACAATGGCAGAAACGTGCATTTGCAGGATGAAGATTACGAGATAATGCAGTTTGCCATCCAGCAGAGTCTACTGGAGTCCAGCAGGAGCCAGGTGCATTTTAGCGGAGCAAACGGCAGGGCACAGGAGGCTCGCTGTATCTCACAGGCGGGGCATATTCACGGTGTTTACAGAGATGCTATTTTCTGCACTTGGTCTTTCCCAAAAGCTGCTTCTGCGACACCATGTGCACAGCCCCAGTCAGCAGCATTCACAGGATGTCTCCCGACAGACTTTCCTTCTCCTTAGGTTCACCCATGCAGCCCACAGTCACATATTTTTTGGATTATGCTGTCTTACTTGCTAGTACTGAATCTGTAGGTCCACGCTGGCTTACACCATCCTATTTTTTCCGGAATATTGTCCACATGTTGGTCGTCTCGTAAGAAGGCATGTGGATTTGAATCCCAGCTTCCTCCCGAAGGAAGACCAGTCACTGTGTTGTTGCTGAGTGTGTGATGAAAATGGTGGTTGACTCTGAAAGTTTATTTCTTACTCCTGTGTTTTATTCTGTTGCAAGGGGTATAATCCCAAGCGGTCGGAGAGTCTCTGGCTAAGGGTAGAGCTGAGCGTAGGGCAGGTCAGTGGAAGAACAGTTGCCCTTGGTCTCCTATGGTGGTTCTTCCTCGAGGTCTCACCTGCCTGGGACAGTGCAGGGCTTGAGCTCCTCTGCCCCCAAGTTCAA
>NW_023185158.1:0-4722 GCF_002007445.2 Ailuropoda melanoleuca | reverse complement strand
AGGTCAGTTCAGTTGAGAACAGAGCCCCAAGAATATAGGTCTTTCCCCAAGCAACAGGCAAATGCCTGAGTTCAGAGACCTGCCCCGGCACTCCCACTCGATGGCCGTGGACAGGACACTGCACCCCCTTGGCACCAGGTTGCTTAACCCTACGGAGGGGATGAGGGTGGGAGGAAAGTCATGCANATATAGGTCTTTCCCCAAGCAACAGGCAAATGCCTGAGTCCAGAGACCTGCCCCGGCACTCCCACTCGATGGCCGTGGACAGGACACTGCACCCCCTTGGCATCAGGTTGCTTAACCCTCCGGAGGGGATGAGGGTGGGAGGAAAGTCATGCGTTCTATGGTGAGCACTTGATATTGCATAATTATAATTATGTATTAGTATGTAATACATAATTATATGATATAATTAAATAATATAAATTATAGGATTTTTTATTGTGGTGAAGTATGCATAACATAAGATGCACCATCTCGGGGCTCCTGAGTGGCTCAGTCAGTTAAGGGTCCGCCTTTTGCTTTTGGCTCAAGTCATGATCTCAGGGCGGTGAGGCTGAGCCCTGCATTGGGCTCTGTGCACAGCGTGGAGCCTGCTGAAGGTGCCCTCTCCCTCTGCCCTTCCCTGCCCCCACCCTCTCTCTCTCTCAAATAAATAAACCTTTTTAAAAAAATGGACCCTCTTTTTTTTTTTTAAGATTTTATTTATTTATTTGACAGAGAGAGACACAGCGAGAGAGGGAACACAAGCAGGGAGAGTGGGAGAGGGAGAAGCAGGGAGCCCGATGCAGGGTTCGATCCCAGGACCCTGAGATCGTGACCTGAGCTGAAGGCAGATGCCCAACGACTAAGCCACCAGGAGCCCCTAAAAATGGACCCTCTTAACCATGGTATTAGGTACACTCACGCTGTTGCACAACCGTCACCGCCATCCGTGTCCAGAACTTGTCCATCTTCCCAGACAGAGGCTCTGGCCCCATGAAACCCACATTATCCATGGTATCATAAAAGTCTACTCTGATTTTATTCTGAGGCAACTTCAGCTCAGGGTCCACCTGTTTAGGACAGAGGTTCTCAGCCTGGGCTCCCCGAACGTTCTGCACCACGTAGTTCGTTGTAGCGGGATCCATCTGGTGCACTGTAGGGTGTGGGGCGCCATCCCTGGCCCCGACCCTGTGGATGCCAGTGGTGCCCCCTCCTCGGTCTTGACGGTGAGCAGTGTCTCCGGATGGCACCAAGCTGCAGCGGCGTGGGGTGACCGAGCCTAGAGATCTAGGGCAGGGGGATGATGACGAGCCTTAGTGACGCCGCACACCCTGGGTGCTGGAAATACCCGGGTAGGGGGGAGTTCAGGGGCTCTCACCACACACACAAATGGCAGCTGTGGGGGTGGGGGCCTGGGAAGCAGCTTGACTAGTCCTTGCTGCACTGTGCATCCGTGTGCTGGGTCAGCACGTCGTGCACCTTCATGCATATACTTTTTATTAAAGATACATGAATAGTGAGGAATGAAGGTCTGCGGACACATTGGATATGGCTGTCCCTGGGGAAGGGAGTTGCCTCTGCCTGGGAACCACCGGCTTAGAAGTTCGAAGCTAGTTGGAAAGCAGGCACCCCATTTTGGGGAGCAAATCAATCACGAACACAGCGCAGAGTTTGTTTTTTCAGTCACCAAGAAGAGCCCTTTCTTCTGTTTGGCTCCTCGAGCGCTGTGGCCCTTTGCGTGGACTTCCGCCCGTGTTGGTTGAAGCTTTGGCCTTGAGGCAGGCTCGGACTGAGACCGTGAGTGGGTGCTGGGGGCGCTCACATTCAGGCACCCATTTTTCCTTTCAAATACTGGTGCAGTCCCTGGGCCAGGGCGACCCAGCCCCTCTCCACGGCCACACACCCTTGTCCCCGGATGGGCAGGGACAGGCCTGTGTCGCCCACGGCAGACCATCCTCGGGACCCAGGCTGCGGCACCGATGCGGTGTTCTCTCCCTCCCTTGGGCCAGGCATCTCCGCCTGCTGCTGTCGGGTGAACCCAACTGGTTTGGAAAGAAAATGACAGGCTTCTGGTTTTTCCCTTGTGACCAGAAGACTAGTCTTTAATAAAAATGAGCACAGTCTCTAGAGCTGCCCGGAGTGGAGGTTTGGAATGGCACTTCTAGACGTTTCTGGGAGCAGTTCCGCCGTCCAGGACAGTTTCGCCGCTGGTTCTGGGGAGTCGAGAGCAGAGCCAGGGCGAGGGCTGTGCGGATGTGACTCGTGCCATGAGGAGCTTTGTCAGGATGTTGGGTGAGCTAAAGAAGGCCGTGTGGACTTGTGACAGGCCTGTCCCGGGGCCGCAGGTGAACAGGTGGTTACCCTGCAGCCTGAGAAAGCGGAGCAGCCCTGGGCCTGGGGCTCCTCATCTCCGGTGTGGAGCGGATGGGGTCCCAGAGAGCGTTCCGGGGTGCGGGTTCTGCGCCCGTCACGGGCAGGGTCAGTACGCACGAGCAGACCTCCCAGAGCCGTGGGGAAGAGGGAGGAAGGCACATGGGAGCTGCCCGTGAAGGTGTGTCGTTTCAGGGATTTACTGCCAGAGTTTCTGCTTGGCTCACCCTCTCCAGCCTGTCACTGTGGGGGCTTGAGGCTGTCCTTCCTCCCAGCCTCCAGCTGGGGGTTTGTGGCTGCTGAATCCCACCTCCTGTCCTCCTTCTCTGCAGGGATGTCTCAGTGACACCTTTATTCAGAGCCTTTTGGACAGTCTCTGTTCAACATCGCTCCAGGTGCCGTGGAGCCGGGAGGAGAGGCAGCTGAGGCAGGGGGCCGGGGGTCCACTGCGCCCCCAGGGCACTGCCAGGGCGTCCCCATCCACTCGTCCCTGCCGATTCAGCCACTGGCACCTGCGGCCGGGGCCCGCCAGCCTGCCAGGGAGCGGGTGGGGCCGCACCAAGGCTGTCATGTACTCTAACGTGGGCAGATCGGCCAACGATGAGCAAAGATACAGACAGGACCCGGGAAGCCCGGCTGGACCTATAGGCAAACACGCCCGGGTGACCGCTGTCACACGAAGCCCCTCACCTCAGATGAGAAGCCGAGAGGTTGGCTACAGTCCTGTGTCTGCCGGAGCTCAGATCCTAGGGTCACCTGGCAGCGGGAGGCAAGGGGCCCCAGTCCAGGACATGTCACTCTGTGCATCGGGATGGTTTTCCATTTCCAGGGGGACTCTGGGGACCAGAGCCATGGGACATGATCATTCCCTTGCTTGGGGAGCCATGGCGTTGGGTTACCTTTGAGCCTCATGCATCCTGGCCTTTGCTTCCCTGCCCTGTGGCTCTGGCTGGGCGACAGTGTTTAGAGTGTCTGTAGCTTCTCCCACACACACTGAGCCTCCCAGAAAATGAGGCTATTGATACCTCAAAAATAGAGTTGCTTAAGAGTATCATTACATTTATCGCCCCGTGTGTGCTTCCATTTTGCATTTTAGAAATCAAAGGCTGACTGTTCCTTATCTAGTATTTTGATGGATGGAACCTTTATGAAAACGGAGTTGAATTTAGTTTTCTCTACGGCAGCATGGAAATGCGTCCATGATAAAGTACCGCTGAGGCTTCGTGCGACCTTGGTGCAGGCACTTCCAGCCTCTCCTCCGTGTCACTGCGCCCGGCCGCCGCTGGCCAAGCTCAGCTGGGAACGTGCGCATCTTACGCTGGTCAGGACGGGGGAGATTACTTCTGGGGAGGAGTCAGCTGCCTTGTGGGCCTCTTGCCCCTTCTCTGGGCAGCTTTGCACTCTTGGTGGAATCTGACATCCTGGGTTCATATCTGGCCTCTGCTATTTACAGTGTTCGCTTCTGTGCCCTTCGGCAAGATACTGAATCTCTCTGCCTCAGTGTCCACATCTGTAAAATGGGGATAATCATGGCCCCTACCCCACAGGGTTGCTTGGGGCTTAAATGAATTAATATTTACAAAGTACTTAACATAGCATCTGGTCCGTGGTGAGCACTGGATTTCCTGTTTGCTACTGTTGTACTTATTAAGCTTCGAGCTACCTAAGGTCAGAAATCCCCATTTTGGGCTTTGTGGTCTCAGCAGTCAGCAGCGAAGGGGTGCATTTGTTGGATCTCCTGCCTGGCCTCTAATTCTGGCATGAGGTGCAGGAGTTGCTGCTCCAACTTCCTTGGTGGGTCCTCCTTGCCTCTTGACTCAGGAATCATTTGCAGCCCTTATCAGGACCTTTGTTGTCCTTAACCAGGCTCCAGCTCCGAACAGGCATATTTCACTCATTCAGATGCTGGTGTGTGAACACTGCAATTTCAGTCCTCTGAGTGATGTCTGTGACAGCTACTCAAGGTTTCCCTCTGCATTTTGCTGGCCGCGAATCACAGCAACATTTAAAATATTCCTGAGTGCTTAGGTTTTTTTCAACAAACATCATTCATTTGTTCATTCAGGAAGTATTTATTAAGCGNAAGGATTTATTAAGCATTACATGTGCCAGGCATCATTCCAGTTGTTGAGTAGTTACAGCAGTGTACAAAACAAGAAAATCCCTGCCCTCATGGCCTCACATTTCAATGGGTGGAAACAGATAATTGAGATAAATATGGACAATATTTAGTGTGCTTGAGAGGAAATGTGATTAGGAGAAAAAGAAAGTGCAGGCAAGGAGAGTCGGGGGTGGGTGGGATGTTGGAGTTTTGGGTAAAGTGAGCAGCAAAGGCCAGAGGATGTAAGGAATGAACTGTGTGCATCT
>NW_023185157.1:400-603 GCF_002007445.2 Ailuropoda melanoleuca | reverse complement strand
ATGCGTCTGTTAAAGTTTTGCCTATTGGGTTTTTTCTTTCTTTAATTTTTGAGTGGTAAAAGTTTTTTTATCTGTTGCAGGTAACTTTTAATAGATAAATGTTTTTCAAATATTTTCTCCCAATGCTTAGCTGTCCTTCTTCTCCCTCTCAGCTTTCGGCAACCACCATCCTCTTTTCTATCTAAACGATGTTTACAACTTTA
>NW_023185157.1:0-195 GCF_002007445.2 Ailuropoda melanoleuca | reverse complement strand
GATCCACTGATAGGCTTCCATGTTTTAGCTATTGTGAATGATGCTGCTAGAAACACGGGTGTACAAAAATGCCTTTGAGACCCTGCTTTTAATGCTTTTGAGCATATACCTAGAAGTGGAATTGCTTGGGGCGCCTGGGTGGCACAGCGGTTAAGCGTCTGCCTTAAGCTCAGGGCGTGATCCCGGCGTTATGGG
>NW_023185156.1:0-1307 GCF_002007445.2 Ailuropoda melanoleuca | reverse complement strand
ACACATCTCATCATAGGGAATGATTTGGGGCAAAAAATAAGAAACAGTATTAAATGAGCAGAACACGCAGTGGCAACTGACGGATGATCCCAAAAGTTTCAGNTTCAATGATTTCCCTCCATGTGTAGACTGAGTAAAGGGTGCAGGGCAATGCATTTTAGTGTGGTAGGTTCACAGATGTTTTGTCTCTTTTTTAAAATCTGCTCACTTCTTTAGATATCCAGATTAAGAATCCCAATGGCTGGGTTTGGATCTAAGCGCCCAGTGGGTGAGGAATAGTATCGGTCGCTGGAAAAAAGAATCCAGGAAGACTGACTGCATTGTTTCCACCATCATCGGAGGCCCGTCTATGTCCCAAGTCTTGATCAATATACACGGTTTTGTTCCGAGCCTGGGACCGCATGAGAAAGCAGAAAATCACAGTTATTGACAGAGACGGATGCCGGAATTGAAAGGTATCCAGGAGTATTATCCTGGGGAAACTGTAGTGATCACTGGACATTCTTCCAACGTGGAGCAAAGAAGAAAAACAAGGAACGAAAAATGCCCTAAATTATGTAAAGGGATTCAACGTGGGGGTACCCTCAGACATTCCGAGTGATCGCTCTCGAAAGAACACATAGGTATAATGGGACGCCGGGGCTTCATGTCAAGTTCTGAGGAGTCATCCATTGGCTGGGAAATTCAGTTCAAAAATACGGAAACGTGCACCAAAATAGCTTTTAAAAAAACAGACTGCCTTTAATTAATACCCTTGAGATGAATGTGCCTTTCTTTGCATTAATTCCTTTATTTCAAAATTGTACAGAGCGACCCTGTCTTTTCCATTCAAGGTGCCACTTTCTGGAACATGGGAATGAACAGGCACAAATCAAGAATGGAGGAAATCGGGGGCGCAAAGGCGTAGGAGCGTTGGAGACGGTTTCCCATGCCGTTGCGGTGTGCTGGGACTCCTTGGGAACGTTTGCATCCCAGAGCTCGCTAACAGCATCATTTGCCCAACCACTAATTAAAGCTAGGGGGATGAGGCTCCTATTACAGGATCAGCATTTTCCAAAGAAGTCTTGCAGCTGGTTTAAACAAAAATGGATTCATTAATGGGAAGTCCTTAATTAATAGAATTTGTAAGAGCTTTAGAGAGTGATAGGGATATTTCAGAATCAGAAATGACGTAGGCAGGAGAAACATCCAAGCAGACCACAACACTGTCCCCATGAAAACCCCTAGCAAGAGATGCAAGCCAGGACTAGAAAATATGTGTGTGTGTGTGTGTGTGTGTGTATGTGTATATAATATATATATATATA
>NW_023185155.1:0-1459 GCF_002007445.2 Ailuropoda melanoleuca | reverse complement strand
GCCTGATGTGGGGCTCGATCCCAGAACGCTGGGATCACACCCTGAGCCAAAGGCAGACACTTAACGACTGTACCACCCAGGCACCCCTGTTGAGTTTTTAATCGTTTGACAGACTATAGTTAAGGCAAACCAATGATCCAGTGAGGGAGAACATTACGTCCACTTCTTATAAAGTCTTTGACTCATCTGCTTATTCAACATGTCATGTGTAAAATTCCTAAAAGGAAGATTGCAAATAGCAAATACGTATAGGTATTACATATAGAAGAAATGAAAATATATTGTATCTGCCTCACATTTACATATATGTGGAATGTATACATAGGTACATATCTATAAACCTATATATTTGTGTGACTATGCATATATAAATCTAGGTATATACATAGATATATGCCTAAAACTAATTTAATCTTTGCACTTTATTTTTCAATTAAAGAATTTTTCTAGGGGCGCCTGGGTGGCACAGTGGTTAGGCGTCTGCCTTCGGCTCAGGGCGTGATCCTGGCGTTATGGGATCGAGCCCCACATCAGGCTCTTCCTCTGGGAGCCTGCGTCTTCCTCTCCCACTTCCCCTGCTTGTGTTCCCTCTCTCGTTGGCTGTCTCTATCTCTGTCGAATAAATAAATAAAATCTTTAAAAAAAAAAAAAAGAATTTTTCTAGAAAAAAATAGACAATGTTCAGTTTGTTAATGTATGCATTAAAGAATCATTTGTTGGGAAAAGGGACAGACAGTACATAGATTTAATGAAGGCTTCATACAACAATTTTTCCCCTGCCTGAATAGGGGGTATGTAGTACTAGTCATTTTTTCATGTGTGTGAAATAAAAGGAATCTCTGCACCATGTGGAGTTAAAATTTGCATTTCTTAGATACCTTCAATATTGGATCAAAACAACATGACCTTCATTTGAATCATGGGAATACAATATATATTTGTTTTGTTGTAGTAAATTATTGCATATCGTTGTTTCATGATCTTATAGATTAAAAATAATTATTTTTTAATGTTTGTCAGCACAGCCTATGACCTCGTGCATTTAATATGCTATCCAATCCAATGCATTTTTAAAATCCTATTCTGCTAGAGGATTATGCCAAATTTTACTTTTACCTTTTAAGGTCAGTTTTTCTTGTTCACTTAATTAACAGTGGTGTTCGTGTGCTAAGAGAAGAGTCTCACACTCTTTTATATCATTACTGAAAAAAGGAATAATTCCTAGATGTCAGTACATTGTATTTAGAAAAGGTGCTTATCAATAACTGTGCGTAGACTTATTCTAACTTATGTCACTAATACTAAAATGTTGACATATATTTTCTCTGTGGTGCATATATCGTGAATTCTTTGTTTCGGACCAATTTTTGCCATTGTTGGGCAATTATAATTAAAAACAAAATTATCTATAAACCCAGAGATCCTTTCTACAAATGTAGGAGAGAAAGAAATCACTTTC
>NW_023185154.1:0-768 GCF_002007445.2 Ailuropoda melanoleuca | reverse complement strand
CACATCAAGAGCATTGTAAACAGAAGGGAAAGCATGTGCAAAGGCCGCAGGCAGGAGCATACCAGGTGTACGCAGGAGCAGCAAGATGGCCCTGTGGCCACAGCAGACAGCATAGTACATGACCTCAGGGAGGTGACAGAGTGTGACAGAAAGCAATGGCAGGANCAGGGCTGTGACCCCATGGGACCCTGTTTCACTGGGCCATCCTGGCTGCAGGGTTGAGAACAGATGACAGAGGGTTGAGGATGGGCAAGGGAGGTCAATGATGATGCTTTTCCAGCAACTCAGGCAAGAGATGGGCTCCAGTGTGGACCAGACAGGTGGCCTTGGAAGGGGTGGTTCGTCCTATTGTGGGTACGTCTTGAAGATGGAGCTCACAGGATTTGCCGACAGCTTAGATATCGGGGATGGGAGAAAGGAGGAACTGGGTAACTCCCAGCTGTTGTGGCTTGTCCTGAGCGAGGGGACGGAGGTTTCGGGGGGGTAGGAGGTAGTCTGTATTCCCCATGCTGTGGAAGGTGCCTTTCCCAGTGGATCTGCTGAGGTTTGTGCCTGGGAGAACTTTTCACATCTCCTCCCTCAGCAATGTTCAAGTACAAGTATCCCCCACTTTTTAAAAGTTCATGGGAAGACATTTGGCTTTTTGGAAAGATCTCCGTTATTACCTGGTTTCACTAATGGGAAGAAACCGGAAGAGGATTTTCCTCTTATGAAAAAAGTCGAACAGTGAGCATCGTGTTCAGCATCTGTTTTGGGGAGAAGCATGAC
>NW_023185153.1:359-563 GCF_002007445.2 Ailuropoda melanoleuca | reverse complement strand
CCCTACACCCAATGTGGAATCGGGGTCCCCAGTGAAAAGGCTGTTGTTCGCTGGAGGTGTTTTCCTGGATGTTCTGCTTTATTATCAATGAGAAGGGCGCAGAATCATCGAAACTCCTGGACCTTTTCATTCATGCTCCCTTACTCACGAGAGATGATGATCGTTGATATTTCCGTGGACTGTGAGGTGTCTCAGAGACCACTA
>NW_023185153.1:0-179 GCF_002007445.2 Ailuropoda melanoleuca | reverse complement strand
CAGGGAACAAACATTTCGTTGGAAGCGGGTTTTGGCCGAATTGTCTTTCTCAGTGCTGTGTCATCGTGTTTCACTCATGGTACCAAAGCACCTTGATTCCTGTTCCTACTTCCATAAGGCCGTCCTGACTTCAACGGCTTTCCCCTCACACTTTGTTTCTTGGTTCTAAGGGCTGGATC
>NW_023185152.1:0-1165 GCF_002007445.2 Ailuropoda melanoleuca | reverse complement strand
AACTGGGCCCTTTGCTTAATTTAGAAACAAAAACCGGTCTGTATTGTTGTTTGGTGAATGGATGCTGTGGTATCTTCCTACATCTCCCCTGCCTCCTTTCAGGATGGAGGCACCTATTTCTTTATTTCTTACAAATCTAGAACCTGGAAAATCCATGATCACGTGCAGCAGATTTGCTGTGTGGTGAGGACTTCCTGGTTCATAGACTCTACCTTCTCGCAGTGTCCTTACACAGAGGAAAAAGCAAAGGAGCTCTTTGGGGTCTCTTTTATAAGAACACTAATCCCATTAATGAGGCTCCACCCTCATGACCTAATCACTTCCCAGAGGCCCCATCTCCCAATACCATTACACTGGACGTTAGGACTTCAACATATGAATTTTGGTGGTGCACAAACATTCAGACTGTGGCAGGTTCCCACCAAAGAACTGCCATTCTAAAGACCAATTTGACATGGAATTGTTTTATGGACTTATGTATTCCCATTAACCAGTGCAGAGGCAATAAAGCTCCATTTTGTACTCTGCACAGTGAATCCTTGAGTTTGTGCCAGATTTTATAGCGTTAATGTGTGCTTAGAGCCCCTTAGGCAGAAATGTCCACCAGAATGAGGCACAAGATGACAGTAGTGCCATTGCCTCATGGCCTCACGTGACTCATTAAGGCTCTTACTCTATGTTAACATTGCTTTAGGAGCGTTGTTTTGGCATATTCTGTTAGGATTAAGAGAAAATGTAGCTCCATTAGCAAAGTCTACCTGAAGAAATAGCAGCGCCTTGGTAGCTTGCAGATGTCCGAGACATTGGGTTGACTTTGCCCAGCCAGGGACACACTTCAGTTTTGCCAGCTGGTTGCAGCAGGTGTGACAGCACTGGCGTTGCCCACAGCGCATGCTTTAGAGTGTGAGCCATGAGCTCTCCTTTTAATGGCACTAACTTGATTGTACTCATGGCTTTTATGAAGATCTGCCAGGCTTTCAGGGCAGGTTCTGTTCATGTGCAAGTAACCCAGTAATGCTTTCTCATATGGCTAAAGGCTGGTCAGACTCTGATTTTTCCACCATGGCACCTGTGCCTCAATTCAAGCTCCTGCGTCATAATTAAGTTACATCATCCAGTTTTTAAATTTAAGGCCTACAGCTGCAACTAAGTTAGGAGACATTGT
>NW_023185151.1:0-714 GCF_002007445.2 Ailuropoda melanoleuca | reverse complement strand
TGGCTTTATTGAATTAAAAACTTCTGCTCTTCTAAAGGAAATATTAGGAGAATGAAAAGAGAAGCCATAGATTGGGAGGAAATATTTGCAAATAACATATTGACAAATGACTTTTCTATAGATTATATATAGAAATCCTCAAAACTCAATAATTCGGAAAGGAACAACCCATTTTTTTAAAATGGGTAAAAAAATTTGAACAGACACTTCCAGAAAAACCTACAGATAAATTACATATATGGNAATTACATATATGATAGATAGATAAATGATATATAGACAGCAAATGGACTGAAAGATGGGCAATATCACTAGTTATTTGTTGAATGAAAATTACAACTATAGTGAGACAATACTACATACCTATAAGAATTGCTAAATATAAACAAACAAATAAATAAGATTGAGCTTACCATATGTTGATAAGGGCATGGAACTGAAATTCCCTGGGAGATGATTTTTGCAAGTGACATATCTGATAAAGGGCTAGCACCCAAAATTTTTAAGAATATATGAAACTCAACACCCCCCCCCAAATAATACAATTTAAAAATGGACAGAAGACATGAACAGACATTTCTCCAAAGAAGACATACAGATGGTCCGTAGACACATGAAAAGATGCTCACCATCACTTATCATAAAGGAAATGCAAATCAAAACTATAATGAGGTATCACCTTACATCTGTCAAAATGGCTAAAATCAACAACAC
>NW_023185150.1:0-907 GCF_002007445.2 Ailuropoda melanoleuca | reverse complement strand
AAGTCAAGTTTTATTTTCTGGACATTTTGAGACATCACATAATAAAAACATTATATAATTTGTGTGTGCTGGTGTAGTTGTCACAGTTTTCAGACTTGCATCATATGGCCTACTTTAAAATAATCTTTAATGCTTATGACTTCCCAGAGTATCAATTTCATAAATGAAGTTTCTTAATCATAAAATTTATTTTGGTTATATCAAATGATAGGATTTTTCTTTTAGAAAGTGCTTGGGCAAACTAAATTTTAGTACTGATTGTTTGAAGTAACATTTTCACATTTCACTGTGTAGTCCTTATTAATTTTTTTATTTGCAGGGTGTTTTGCAATCCTTTATTTGCACCCATAAGATCGATATGAAACTAATTAGGAAACCTAGAACAGCTACATTTTTTTCCTACTTTGCTGTCCTTAGAGTTTTTCAGAACAGATGTGTTTAAGAGCAGTTTCAAACTGAGAGCTTTATTGTGCATACTTTTTACCATTAGGGTAATATGGAATGGAATGATGTACACTTAAAAAAATGAGTACCCTCTTAAATACATCAGAACAGCTTGGGTTCCATTCCAACACTGTAAATTAACTAGACCTAGGAGACATGTATAGAACACTTCACTCAACAAGAGCAGACTACACATTCTTTTCAATGTATATGGATCATCCTCCAGGATAGATTGACTGTCTGTTAGGCTATAAAACAAGCCTCAGTGAATGTCAAAAGATGGAAATCATACAAAGTATGTTCTCTGACCACAATAGAATACATTTAGAAATAAGTAACAGAAGGCTATTTGGGAAACACATAAATATGTAGAAATTAGACAATACATTCCTAAATAGCCAGTGGGTACAAGAAGAAATCACAAGGGAAATTAGAAAATACCTCGATATAAATTAACCTAAAA
>NW_023185149.1:1345-1586 GCF_002007445.2 Ailuropoda melanoleuca | reverse complement strand
CTGATATGAGAATTGCTACCCCAGCTTTCTTTTGAGGTCCATTGGCATGAAAGATGGTATTCCATTCCTTTGCTTTCAGTCTGAACGTATCTTTAGGTTCAAAATGAGTCTCTTGTCAGGGCGCCTGGGTGGCACAGCAGTTAAGCGTCTGCCTTCGGCTCAGGGCGTGATCCCATCATTATGGGATCGAGCCCCACATCAGGCTCCAGCTCTATGAGCCTGCTTCTTCCTCTCCCACTCC
>NW_023185149.1:373-1189 GCF_002007445.2 Ailuropoda melanoleuca | reverse complement strand
TTTTATGGGAGCATTTAGGCCATTTACATTGAGACTGATTATTGAGAGATATGATTTTAATGATGCCATGTTGCCAGTAAACTCTTTGATTCTAAAGATTGTGACTTTCTGTTCTGTATCACTCTTGGGGCAGTTTACTTTTATAGACCTCCCCTTAAAATCTCCTGTAGGGCTGGTTTCATGGTTACAAAATTGGTCAATGACTGGAGATTCTGGAAGGTCTTTATTTCTCCATCAATTCTGAATGACAGCCTTGCTGGATAAAGGATCCTTGGCTGCATGTTTTTCTCTGAAAGAGCTTTAAAAATGCCCCCCCCCCCCAATCCTTTCTCTCATTCCAGGTCTGTGTAGACAGGTCTGACGTAATTCTGATACCTTTGCCTTGGTACATGAGTAATTTCTTTGCCCTGGACGCTTTCAATACCGTATCCTTGGATCTAATATTTGTGAATTGCACTATGACATGACGTGGCATAGGTTTGTCATGGTTGAGCTTGGGAGGGGTCCTCTCTGCCTCTTGGACACGAATGCTTGTTTCCCTTGCTAGATTAGGGAAGTTTTCAGCTACAATTTGTTCAAATATCTCTTCTAGACCTCTGTTTTTCTCCACCCCTTCAGGGATGCCGATGATTCTGACATTGGATCGTTTCATAGAGTCAGTAATCTCCCGTAATCTACATTCGTGGGCGTGGATTTTTTTAAGACCAGCTTCTATTTTCGTTTTTTCTTCTACTAACCCATCCTCCAATTCGCTAACGCGTTCCTCTGCCTCGGTGACCCTGGCCGTCAGAGCCTCTAGTTTTGACTGTATTTGGC
>NW_023185149.1:0-240 GCF_002007445.2 Ailuropoda melanoleuca | reverse complement strand
TCTCTGCCTCTTGGACACGAATGCTTGTTTCCTTTGCTAGATTGGGGAAGTTTTCAGCTACAATTTGTTCAAATATCTCTTCTAGACCTCTGTTTTTCCACCCTCTCGGGGATGCTGATGATTCTGACATTGGAACGTTTCATTGAGTTGGTAATCTCCCATAACCTACATTCTTGAGCATAGATTTTTTGAACCCAGATTCTATTTTAGCTTTCTCTTCTACTAACCCATCCTCCAATT
>NW_023185148.1:0-6338 GCF_002007445.2 Ailuropoda melanoleuca | reverse complement strand
CAGATTCATTCTTAAATCCTAGGCCAACTCTGCCCCCTAGTGGTAGCAGGGAAATTTCAGAAGAACTGAATGCACAGTAGCTGTTAAATAATTCACACCTACCAGGTACTTTGAAATTATCCTATATAGTTTCATCCTTACAGTCCCATGCACTTAGTGATATTCAATGTCCAGATAAATCACCGAGACTCAGGGTGCTTAAGGCATTTAACCAGAGTCACATGACTAGTTGGACAGTTGGTTTCCAGCTGTGGCCCAGCACTATGGAGAACCCCGTTTTTCTGGATTGCCCATTGTTGAGATGGTCGAGTTTGGAGACAGAGCAGCACTTTTGGAGAGTTTTGCAATGTCAGCATCTTTCATGCTGTCTGCATTTATTTAGAGCCAGACCCTGTGCTTAGGGCTGTGATGGGGATCGTCTCTAAATGCAACTTAAGTGAACGTGAGTCTTGTAAGGAGGTTGCATTTTTGAGGTAGAGAAGAGGTTTGACTTGGCTGCCTCATTCACATCTCTTTGGAATCTCATCTACTCACATGCTGTCAGCCTCTCTGAAAGAAAGGCACGGGGTGCCTCACCCCTCCCGGATATAGGAGCGGGTGCCTTTCCTTGCTGAAGGAGGGCCAGTGAAGGCAAGCGCTGATGGACGGGGAGCATGTTTTAAAGTTTACTAAAACCATTCAGTTATCCATTTCTTTCTTTCTTTTCCTTAAGCTTGGAAAAGAGCAGGCTCTCTCCCACCCACCAGCATCACAGTAGAGATGATGCTTTCAGGGGTTATCAATCGCAACGGGAAGGGCTAGAATTTGGTTACTGTTGTCCAAAAGTCCCCTAGAAGATACCTCAGTGGTAATTCCTTCACTTTGACCGCATCATGCAAACTGCATGTACCTGCTTCAGGTAAATAAGCTGCGGCCACCCATCAGGTGTTCCTCTGCACCCAGTGCGTGAACCCAGCTTTTCCTGGGCCAGTGAAGATGGCCATGAGCCTGCAGTGAACTTGGCCCCGCTGACTATACTACCTACCTGCACATTTAGGTTAGCAATGCAGCTTTGAAAGAACTTCAAGGATGTTCTCTAGGAGGCCAGGAGCTGGAAGAGAGGCCCTGGGCACCTGCCCGCCCTCCTATAGTCCCCTTTTCCTGTTTGTAACCAATGTTTGTTTCTCATGCTGTGTCTTCCTTGTTCTCCCTACGTCTCTCCCTCTCTCTCCCATGCCCTACCCCTCTCCCTTCTCCCCATTAAAGACACACAATCTAGAACTTATTCATTATTTGAAAATTTTATGGAACAGGATCCCAAATCAGGCCCACGTTGCCTTAAAATCATAGAACTTCATAGCTGGAAGGAGGCCCTAAAGATTTTATATGTAAAGATTTTACACACACGCGTATATATTCTTAGCTGTATATATATATATATATACACACACACACACATATACACACACACACATATATATATACACACACACACATATATATGCGTGTGTGTGTGTTTTCTTAAAATATAAGAGGTTGTATATTGGTGCCTTTTAATTTTGTTGTTGTTGCTACTCACTCTTGAAAAATTTTGTAACGATTACTCTCATCTGAAAAAATTGTGCTAAGATTTCTTTTTTTTTAAGTTTATTTATTTATTTATTTATAGTAATCCCCTACTCCCAGTGTGGGGCTCAAACTCAGAGTCCCAAGATCAAGAGTCACATGTTCTGCTGTCTGAACCAACCAGGCATCTCTCCTCCTTTCTGTACTACTGGGACCAGGTGCGACAGTACATACACCAGAAGGAAAAGTCTTCATGTTCCTCACCTATACATCGAGTCTGAGCTCTAAAAGGGTCGTTCCAGAAATGGTCTCTGGAAGATAAAAGTAGAAAACTATTTGTTTTCCCCCTAAAACTTGTTTGGCTGTGGGACCAATCAATCAGGGAGAAACTGGAGTTTTCATGGAGCAAACTTCTTCAGCCAAGCTTAATTCAGTAGTCTTTGTCTTTGTTTTTGGTTTTCCCAGATTTCTTTCATTTTATTGATTAAATTATAATTTAACCACTGGAGAGCGAGCAGAACTTATATTTCTCATTTGAGAAGTTTTGACAAATGTATACACCTATGCAACCACCCAGATATTTCTATCACCCAGGAAGATTCCCTCATGCGTCTTTCCAGGATAGCAGCTGTTCACTATTCCATCCCTATAGATTAGTTTTGCCTGTTCTTGAATTTTGTATCATTGCAGTCAGACAATATTACTCTATGGTATGTGACTTATTTTGCTCAATGTAATATTTTTGTAATGGATGTTTGGATTGTTTCTAGTTTGGGAACCTTATGAATATAGCTGCTATATACTCTCTTGTAAAAACGAAACAAAATCTAGTGAAATAAAGATGTATTACAGTATTAACACAAAGGGCAAAAATGGGTTAAATGGAATTTTAAATGTTCTAAGATGTTTGCATTGACTAAGAATGAATAAAAGTACTAACTTACACTTTTTACCATACTTTTGGTTGTGAAAAGTTAAGGTGGAGAGATTTGTTAGGTCCGTGGATTGGGAACCTCAATATTGTTACTCATCAAATTGATCTCTGAATTCAACACAATCACAATAAAGCTCTCCACAGGCTTTTTGTTGTTGAAATCAACAAACTGATTCTAACATTTTTATGGAAGTGAAAAGAATCTATAAAAGCCAAAACAGGGGTACCCAGCTGGCTCAGTCAGTAAAGCATGTGAGTCTTGATCTCAGGGTTGTGAGCTCAAGCNTTGTTGAAATCAACAAACTGATTCTAACATTTTTATGGAAGTGAAAAGAATCTATAAAAGCCAAAACAGGGGTACCCAGCTGGCTCAGTCAGTAAAGCATGTGAGTCTTTATCTCAGGGTTGTGAGCTCAAGCCCCGTGTTGGGCAGAGAGGTTACTTAAAAAAAAAGAAAAAAAGATTTACAATAAAGCAACAGTAATCAGTGACCAAATGGAGATCATTGGAATCCAGAAATAGACCCACATATGTATGGTCAGTTGACTTTGATGAAAATGCCAAAGCAATTCAATGGGGAAAGGAAAGTCTTTTCAGTATTAGTGCTGGAAAAACTGGATGAGTTTATGGAAAAATGAATCAGGAGATTAATAATGTTCAACTTAAACCATAAAGAGAAATCACATCACATACATTAGAACGGCTAAAATTAACGTTGGTGAAAACGAGGAGCCACTAGAACTCACACATTGATGGTAGGAATGTAAGACGATACAATCACTCTGGAGAACGTTTAGGCAAGTTCTTATTAAATTAAACACCTATCTACCTTACAATGCAGGAATTTCAGCCCCAAGAAAGATGAAAACTTCTGCTCACAAGGATACGTGTGCAAGTAAGTTTACAGCAGTCTTACTCATAATAACTCCAAACCAGAATTCAAATGCCTATCAACAGGAGAAGGGACAAACTGTGGTGTGCTTATATAATGGAATACTACTTGGTAGTAAAAATGATAGAACTACCGCAACAACATGCTTGAATCTCAAAAACATTATCCTAGGGGCGCCTGGGTGGCTCAGTTGGTGGAATACCTGCCTTTGCATATTGCTGCGTCTTGTTTTTAATTTAGTCTGACAATATTTATCTTTCAGTTGGAGTTTTTAGTCCATCAATTAAATTATCAATACATTCGGATTTAAATAGACTCTCTAACATGTATTTTCTATTTGACCAAATGTTCTATATTACAGACACACTGTGAATACAAGGACCACAGAGTCTGCAGACATACTGATGGAAAAAGACATACTATGCAAACACCAGACAAAAAGCAGAAAGCATAGCATAGCTGTATTAATATCAGATATGGTTAGACTTCAAGACAAATAGCATTACTAGAGACAAATAGGGACACTGATAATGGTTTTAAAAAAAAAAGGCAGGGGCACCGGGTGGNTATGGTTAGACTTCAAGACAAATAGCATTACTAGAGACAAATAGGGACACTGATAATGGTTTTAAAAAAAAAGGCAGGGGCACCTGGGTGGTGCAGTTGTTAAGTGTCTGCCTTTGGCTCAGGGCGTGATCGCAGCATTCTGGGATTNAGGGCGTGATCCCAGCATTCTGGGATCGAGCCCCACATCAGGCTCCTCCACTGGGAGACTGCTTCTTCCTCTCCCACTCCCCCTGCTGTGTTCCCTCTCTCACTGGCTGTCTCTCTCTGTCAAATAAATAAATAAAATCTTTAAACAAAAAAAAGGCAAATCCAGCAGGAAAATATAACAATCTAGAATTTACATAAACATTGAAATAATGTTAAATAATAGAACTACAAGGAAAAATAGACAAGTCTGTATTAAAGTTGGAGATAGGAACATACCTCTCTCAACTGATAGAACAAACAAGCAAAAATTAGTAGGTTATAGAAGATCTGAAAACCTGATTAATCCATTTAACCTAATTGAAATATATTTTAAAAATTAAGCGGGGGCACCTGGGTGGCTCAATTGGTTGAGTGGCTGACTCTTCATTTCGGCTACAGTCCTGGTCTTGGGGTCATGGGATCAAGCCCCCAGCTGGGCTCTGCTTTCAGTGGGGAGTTTGCTTGTCCCCCCCCATGCTCCTCCCCCTGCTCGTGCACTCTCTCTCTCTCTCTTTCTCTCTTTCTCAATCTAAAATAAATAAATAAATAAATAAATAAATAAAATCTTTAAAAAAACATTAACCATATTTGAGCCACAAAGTAGATCTCAACAAATACAAAGGATTGAAATTCCAAGTGAGTTCTCTGAACACAGTGGAGTTGTGTTNCACCTGGGTGGCTCAATTGGTTGAGTGGCTGACTCTTCATTTCGGCTCCAGTCCTGGGTGGGTCATGGGATCAAGCCCCCAGCTGGGCTCTGCTTTCAGCGGGGAGTTTGCTTGTCCCCCCCGCCATGCTCCTCCCCCTGCTCGTGCACTCTCTCTCTCTCTCTTTCTCTCTTTCTCAATCTTAAATAAATAAATAAATAAATAAATAAATAAAATCTTTAAAAAAACATTAACCATATTTGAGCCACAAAGTAGATCTCAACAAATACAAAGGATTGAAATTCCAAGTGAGTTCTCTGAACACAGTGGAGTTGTGTTAAATATCAACTACAAACAAAAATAAAACTAGATAAACCCAAATTCTTTTTAAATTAAGCAATACGCGCCGCGCCTGGGCGTGGCTCAGTTGGCTGGGCTTCTGCCTTCAGCTCAGGTCATGATCTCGAGGCCCTGGGATCGAGCCCCGCATTGGATTCTCTGCTCAGGGGGGAGCCTGCTTCTTCCTCTCCCTCTGTCTCCTCCACCCTCCACCCTNTGCTCCACTGACTGAGCCAGCCAGGCGCCCCACATCTACCAAATGTATTCCATCGGTGATTGAATGTCCCTCCATGTATGTTGCTTTGCTGATGAATTCTTCCAAATTTTAAGGACGATGTATCACCAATCTTACACTTTCCAGAGAATTGAAAAAGAGAAGGGCACATTGGCTTATGATAATAAAAACCTGACAAGAGCATAAGAAGAAAGAAAGAAAGAAAGAAAGAAAGAAAGAAAGAAAGAAAGAAAGAAAGAAAGAAAGAGGGAGGGAGAAAGGAAGGAAGAAAGAAAGGAAAGAGAGAGAGAAAATAATAGTCCATTCTCCCTCACAATGTAGAAGCAAAAAACCTAAACAAAATATTAGCAGATTGAGGGGCACCTGGGTGGCGCAGTCGTTTAGCGTCTGCCTTCGGCTCAGGGCGTGATCCCGGCGTTGGGATCGAGCCCCACATCAGGCTCCTCCGCTGTGAGCCTTCTTCTTCCTCTCCCACTCCTCCTGCTTGTGTTCCCTCTCTCGCTGGCTGTCTCTGTCTCTGTCAAATAAATAAATAAAATCTTAAAAAAAATACTAGCAGATNAAAAAAATACTAGCAGATTGAATCTAGTGATATATTAAAAAGGATAATACACCATGACCAGCAATGCAAGGTTGATTCAACTACAAAAATCAATCAATGGACAAATGAATAGCCACAGGCAAAAGAATGAAGTTGAATCCTTACCTCACAACTTACACAAAACTTAACTCAAAATGAATCGGTCTTCAACTATAAAACTCTTGGAAGAAATCATAGGTGTAAATCTTCATGAGCTTGATTTTGGCAAATGATTTTTAGATATGACATGAAAAACATAAGCGACGAAAGAGTAGATAAATTGAACATCAAAATTAAAGACTTTCATATTTCAAAGGACACCATCAAGAAATGAAAAGACAGCCTACAGAATGGGAGAAAGTATTTGCAAATCATATATCTGATAAAGGAATTATATTAAAATATATAAGGAA
>NW_023185147.1:0-589 GCF_002007445.2 Ailuropoda melanoleuca | reverse complement strand
AAACCCGTTGCTTAGCAATGACATGTTCTTAGTCTAGAGCAACTTGCATTATTTTAGTTTATAATATTTATAATGCCTTATAAGGTTTTACACGGTACAAGGAAATGTTTATGACTATCAGTTTTAGAGTTTTATAATTAATACTGATATGATATTTTCCTCCACAACCCTATATAGGACTAGGAAGTGAAAACATNCTATATAGGACTAGGAAGTGAAAACACTTGAATCCGTAATATATTTTCAATTGAAGAAACACATATTGCTATGGTGTTTAAAGAGAACATTTGTTTGTTTGTTTCTAGGTTTGCTACATCTTACAATTATTTTTCATAGATTTACAGACGTTTTATAATGTTCCTAAAAATTCTACATTTTAGAACCAATTAATTTTATAGGTCAGTGAGTGTAGTGTGAAGGGTAAGTAATGGAATTTGTAGTCAGAAGACATTGGTTCAAGTCATTTATAAATTTTTTAACTGTATGACGTATTTTGTGAGTATGAGTGATTTTGATTATAAAACTGAAAGAATAGTTAAAGATAATACTAGTAGTAGTAATAGTAAGTATTAGTAAGTAAGTAAGATTA
>NW_023185146.1:737-1020 GCF_002007445.2 Ailuropoda melanoleuca | reverse complement strand
TCGGCCAAAACACGCTTCCAACGAAATGCTTTCTCCCTGGGGAAATCCTGTCAAAACTGCTGGCGGCAATGTAACGAAAAGGCCCAAAACACGTCCGTCTAAACAACACCGTATAGGGACCGACTTAGCACTATCATCAGCCTTCGTGAATAGTGAAACATGAGGGAAAGTGGTCGCGGAAGCCTGACGAGAGTGCCCCATAGTGGTCTCTGAGACACCACACAGTCCAGGGAAATATCAACGATCATCATCTCTCGTGAGTAAGGGAGCATGAATGAAAAGG
>NW_023185146.1:483-619 GCF_002007445.2 Ailuropoda melanoleuca | reverse complement strand
GATTCCACATTGGTTGTAGGGGCCTGGGGAGGATCCAGCCCTTAGAACCAAGAAAAAAAATGTGAGGGTAAAGCCCTTGAAGTCACGACGGCTTTATGGAAGGTGGAACAGGAATCAAGGTGCTTTGGTAGCATGA
>NW_023185146.1:0-174 GCF_002007445.2 Ailuropoda melanoleuca | reverse complement strand
CCCCATAGTGGTCTCTGAGACCCCACACAGTGCAGGGAAATATCAACGATCATCATCTCTCGTGAGTAAGGGAGCATGAAAAAAAGGTTCAGGATTTTCAGGGCTCAGCGCCCTTCTCATTGGTAATAAAGCAGATCGTCCAGGAAAACACCTCCAGCGAACAGCAGCCTTTAC
>NW_023185145.1:0-805 GCF_002007445.2 Ailuropoda melanoleuca | reverse complement strand
TCTATAAACACGAGGTAGCAACTCTAAAGTCTTGTTATAACAGGCAAGACTGTAAATATGAATAATACATAGCCCAAGCAAGTTCCCCACCCCAGGCAGCAGATACTGCCAGTGAGGGATACTACCAGGGACTGTAACTTTTTGATAAATATAACAAGGACTCCACTAGAAGTCATACAACTCCCCAAAGTGGATTTTAGACATTTCTCCCCTTCCCGATAAAAACATTGCAGAGCTAGACAGGAAATATGGGGAGGGAAGAGGAAACAGAACAAAAGTTGCCATATTTGTCTTCATCTGTGCCTTGGTTTCCTTATTTTGAAGGTACTCTTAATAGTAAAAGAAGCTCTACTTACACCTCTCGGGCTAGCTTTAACTATCCAATGAGACAACGTGTTTAAGTGTTTTATAAACAATAAGCATAATATTTATGTTGTGAACAAGGTTTAAATTATATATTATGCTACAGACAAAATTTAATCTCTATTCCTTCATTTTTCATTTGCACTTTTGACTCACCAGATTTGTGACCTATTCCTCCTAGGCTATGCTCCCAGCTCCAATAACTTCATCAGCTAACACCCAGATGCTAGTGCTTAATAATGGTTTAATTATCAGCTATCTTCAGATACTAGTAAGGTTTAATCAGTGGGTATCATGACCGTCCCAAGTGGGGGAAATACTGCAGAACAGAGAATGGCTGGCGCTACTCCTCTTGCAACATAGAAAGAGGCGTCTATCCACCCATCTACTCCCAGGGTCATGTTAGAAGATCCAACTTTGGAATGTTGCGGAATGTTCCCTT
>NW_023185144.1:0-2925 GCF_002007445.2 Ailuropoda melanoleuca | reverse complement strand
TCAACTTTAGGACAACTTGGGGAAAAAGAGCCGTAGCTGATTTCAGAGAAAGGAACTGTCCTTCATTCTCTAGTTCTGATAAACTGCATGATTAATCTGTGAAGTAAATGCTTTTCTGGAGAACCTGTGTATTGAGACACAAACTCTTTAAAATTTTTTCACTGGACCATGGTGGACAGACCTCAGATTGCCTGATGTTGGTCCTGATCCATCTCTAGTTCTAACCCTGTGTCTTCTGCTCCTCTGCTTGCTCTGCTAATCTCCCATGGTTTGCCACCCCTGCTGCTACTCCTCATTCCACAATGTCTCCTTAGGCAGTCTCAGCCTTACCCATGGCTTCAATTACCACCTAAGAGCAAATGACTCATAAAGTTATATATCTAGCTTAGACCTTGATTNTTTTTTAAAAGATTTTATTTATTTATTTGACAGAAATAGAGACAGCCAGTGAGAGAGGGAACACAAGCGAGGGAGTGGGAGAGGAAGAAGCAGGCTCATAGCGGAAGAGCCTGATGTGGGTCTCGATCCCATAACGCCAGGATCATGCCCTGAGCCGAAGGCAGACGCTTAACCGCTGTGCCACCCAGGTGCCCCCAGGTATAATTAATTTTAAATGTGCCAAACTCACTAGCCAGGTACAAGATGCAACTAGACTGACTCTCGAAGACAGTTGAGCAGTCAGATCCTTGGGTTCATTGTTTTAGAGATGGGACCAGAGTCCTTATCCATCCTCGTTCATTAAAGTCATCCCTGGAATGCAAGGCTGATGAATGTCCAGAGAACAAAACAGATAAAATCGGTCTAATCGAGCCACCATTTGTCAATTTTTCATTACCTTATTTAATTAGAACTTGGTGAATGAGACTAAGGCAATCTCCTCTGTGAGTCAATTAACTTCATATAGTTCTGTAGCGACTTTGCAGATTTATTATCGCAACTAACATTTCAATTCAATTCACCTCAAAAAAATGCTTATTAATAATGGATCATGTACAAAGCACGATGCTAGATGCAACAAGTGTACTTAGATGATCAGTGTATGGTCCATGTCCCCAAGAAGGTTACAAGAAAATTAGAGACGGTGATATTTATGGAAGAATAGAGAACCAGGCTGATTGTGATAAATATTATGGGAGCACAGTGGCTAATCATTAATTATTAAATACTGCTTTTGATCATGAAGCAGATAAGGCAAGTGACTTTAATGCAGCTGATCAGCAAACTAAAATAAACTTTAAAGAGCATATCTTTAACCAACATTAACAGCAGGTAGCAAATATAACTTACTAATTTACTTAATCGTTTTGCACAGATATCAAATGCTGCGGATTATATTGTGTCATCCCCTCCCCAATTAATATGTTGAAACCCTAGCTGCAGTACCTCAGAATATGGCCTTTTTTGGATAGGGTCTTTACAAGTTAAAATGAGGTCATTAGCATGAGCCCTAATCTAATATGACTGGTGTCTTAATAAAAGGAGTAAATTTGGAGACAGACTTGCCAAATTTAGAGAATGTCATGTGAACACAAAGAAGGCTTTTTATAAGCCAAGAAGAGAAGCCTGGAACAGACTCTTGTAGCTCTCAGAAGGAACTAACTCTGACAACGCCTTGATTTCAGATGCCTACAGAACCACAAGATAGTATTTTTCTGCTAAGCCATCCAGGTTATGGTACTTTGTGATGGCAGTCCTAGAAACCTAATATACAGGGGCACCTGGGTGGCACAGCGGTTAAGTGTCTGCCTGTGGCTCAGGGCGTAATCCCGGCGTTATGGGATTGAGCCCCACATCAGGTTCCTCCGCTATGAGCCTGCTTCTTCCTCTCCCACTCCCTCTGCTTGTGTTCCCTCTCTCTCTGGCTGTCTCTATCTCTGTCAAATAAATAAATAGAATCTTTAAAAAAAAAGAAAGAAAGAAAACTAATACACAAAGTTTAAATATGCTTCCTGTTATTGTCTAAAGGCAGGAAAGACTATTAGCTAATGCATTGATTAACCCCTGCTTATGTATTTATCTAGCTCATATGGAAGTGGTAGCTTGGGAAAACATTTATTTTCAAGATGACTAAGGTTTAGGGGCGCCTGGGTGGCGCAGTCATTGAGCGTCTGCCTTCGGCTCAGGGCGTGATCCCAGCGTTCTGGGATCGAGCCCCACATCAGGCTCCTCCACTGGGAGCCTGCTTCTTCCTCTCCCACTCCCCCTGCTTGTGTTCCCTCTCTGCTGGCTGTCTCTGTCAAATAAATAAATAAAATCTAAAAAAAAAAAAAAAGACTTAAGTTTATTCCTTCAAGTCCTGTTTTGGTTTTTTTTTTTTCTTTTTAAGAAATTAATCTACAACATGTATCAATTTTTCTGCCCTTTGAAAGAGTAGAGTTAGCATAATTCAACCTCAGGATTATCAGAATGACTCAAAAATATTTAGCCAACTTGTAACACAGCAAACTTTGCAAGGGCCTTTGTGGTGAGAAAGGTTTTGTGTTCTGTCTGTTGCCCAGAGAGTGCTGCCTCTTAAAGTCTCAAAGGATTTTTTATTGATTTTTCTTTTTTTCACTCTTTCCAGGTTTTTAATCATCCATTCTCCTTAGTCTTTGTGTGCCTGTTCCTTAATTTTTGTAATTGGATGCAGTTAACCTTCTATTGGTTTGGAAATCAGATAACGGAGTCTGTGAGAGGAGAAGAAAGTTGCGTCTGTCTAAGTGTGTGAGGAAATCCCCCCCCCAAAACATATCTTAGGGTCTTTTTAAAAAAAATATCTATTTGTAAAGCAAAGGAAGTGTCTGTTTGCTTGGAACATACAGTAATGTTTCAAATACTTCATTTGGTGGAAGTCTGTATTTTGACCAAGTAGGTTATTGCTTTATTTTCATCCTGGGACATGTCCTGTTCCCACAGGTATGCTAATCACCTGCACCTCCCTGAGGA
>NW_023185143.1:0-962 GCF_002007445.2 Ailuropoda melanoleuca | reverse complement strand
GGATTGCTCTATCTGACATTTATTTACATGCCCCATATTACTGAGACCTCTGGCTCTTGGAGCACTAACATAGATCAGGAACAGACAGAGAACTGGAGCTACCTGGTTGAAAAGACAAATTCTGTTTCATACCACGNATTCTGTTTCATACCACATTACCTACTGGGACAATAAATATCTACCACATATTTTTTCTTCTCTTTCTACATAAAATTCTCAGAGGAAAATGACAGCAGGAAATCATTCCACAGTGACTGAGTTCATCCTCGCTGGGCTAACAGAGAAACCAGAACTCCAGCTGCCCCTTTTCTTCCTCTTCCTAGGGATCTATGTGGTCACGGTGGTGGGGAACCTGGGCATGATCACGCTGATAGGGCTCAGCACTCACTTGCACACCCCCATGTACTACTTCCTCAGTAGCTTGTCCTCCATTGATCTCTGCCATTCCACTGTCGTTACCCCCAAAATGCTCGTGAATTTTGTGACAGAGAGGAATTTTATCTCCTATCGAGCATGCATGACTCAGCTCTACTTCTTCCTCGTTTTCGTTATTTCAGAGTGTCACATGTTGGCTGCAATGGCATATGATCGCNGGCTGCAATGGCATATGATCGCTATGTTGCTATCTGTAACCCATTGCTTTACAATGTCACCATGTCTTATCAGGTCTGCTCCTGGCTGGTAGTTGGGGTATATATCATGGGCTTGACTGGTGCCACAGCTCACACTGGCTGCATGCTAAGAGTGTTTTTCTGCAAGGCTGATATAATCAACCATTACTTCTGTGATCTCTTCCCACTGTTGGAGCTCTCCTGCTCCAGTACTTACATTAACGAGGTGGTAGTTTTGTGCTTCAGTGCATTTAACATTCTTGCCCCCAGCCTGACGATCCTTGCCTCCTACATCTTCATCCTCTCCAGCATCCTCCGCATCCGCTCCACTGAGGGCAGGTCCAAAGCCTT
>NW_023185142.1:1420-1820 GCF_002007445.2 Ailuropoda melanoleuca | reverse complement strand
GCATTGTGATGCCCCCAGCTTTGTTTTTCCTTTTCAACAGTTTCTTGGCAATTCGGGGCCTTTTCTGGTTCTATACAAATTTAAGGACTCTTTGTTCCAGTTCATTGACAAATGTCCTCAGTATTTTGATCGGGATAGCGTGAAAGTGTAGATTGCTCTGGGTAGCATGGACATTTTAACTATGTTAATTCTTCCGATCCATGAGCATGGAATATTTTTCCATCTTTTTGTGTCTTCCTCAATGTATTTCAAGAGTGATTTACAGTTTCTAGAATATAGATCCTTTACGTCTCTGGTTAAGTTAATTCCAAGGTAACGTATGGTTTTTGGTGCTATTGTAAATTCCAAGGTAACGTATGGTTTTTGGTGCTATTGTAAATGGGATGGATTCCCTAATTTC
>NW_023185142.1:601-883 GCF_002007445.2 Ailuropoda melanoleuca | reverse complement strand
AAACCCACTTGGTCATGATGGATAATCCTTTTAATGTACTGTTGGATTCTATTAGCCAGGATCTTGTTGAGGATTTTGGCGTCCATGTTCATTAGGGAATTCGGTCTGTAATTCTCCTTTTAGATGGGGCCTTTGCGTGGTTTGGGGATCAAGGTAATATTGGCCTCATAGAATGAGTTTGGTAGCTTTCCTTCTGTTTCTATTTTTTGAAATAGCTTTAGGAGTATAGGTATTATTTCTTCTTTGAATGTTTGGTAGAATTCCCCAGGAAAACCATCCTGG
>NW_023185142.1:0-282 GCF_002007445.2 Ailuropoda melanoleuca | reverse complement strand
CAAAGAACCAGCTTCTAGTTCTGTTGATCTGCTCTACTGTACTTCTAGTTTCTAATTCATTGATTTCTGCTCTAATCTTGTTCAACTGCTTCCTCGTGAGTGGATTAGGCCTGTCCCTCTGTTGTTGTTCCAGCTTCTTGAGGTGAGAGTATAAAAACTGCATTTTAGATTTTTCTTTTCTTTTGAGTGAGGCTTAGATGGCTATGTATTGCCCCCTTAGGACTGCCTTTGCAGTATTCCATAGGTTTTGGACCATTGTGTTTTCATTCTCGTTGGTCTCCA
>NW_023185141.1:0-845 GCF_002007445.2 Ailuropoda melanoleuca | reverse complement strand
CTGAAAGTACCAAGCAACTTGAAAAAGTTCAGGGCTCAAATCCCTTCAAAGTGTAAATAAGGTTATGCAATGTTAGTTTCTTTCCTTCTTCTAACATTCCCCTAAACTAGATTACAAATTTACTCTGCACGTACTTCAGGTACTGTTTTTCAAACTGCTGTCATATGATCGATCCACTTGAATTCTTTNTAATATTTCTCTATTGGGATGGCTCATCTCTATGCTCTCTAAATTTCACAAGTAATACTCAACCTTTTTGGCCAATCAATCCTTTGCATAGAGGATGAATAATTGTATAAAGGTCATATCAGTGTCTTTGAAGGAAAAGAAGTTAATGTATTTAATTGGAAGATAACACACAACTATAGAATGTAAGCCCTCAAAGCTCCAGAACTTATCCTTTTCTTTTGGGCAGTGCCATAGTACCTGGAAGAGTGCTCAATAAATATTTCTCAACACATGGAAACTGGTATATCTCAAAATAAACTCTAAATCCTTCTAGAGCACAGATTCTCAGTCATCTCATGGTCTAACTAAGGAAACATCAACATTCGCAAGATTGAGCTCCTGACATAGGTGAACCACCAGACTAAAATATTAAAAAGGAACCAAAACACAACCACCATATTTTTAAAGCCTGTTTTAACACTGGCAAAACTGATAGAGGAGATCAAGTGTTCATATAAATGGCAATTCCATTTCTTTTTGAGGTATTTAGATACTCTTGACTACTTAGATGATGTGCCAATGACAAATAATAGCAAAAGCTATGGCACTTCCCAAAAAGGAAGCCTATAATAGCATCATTACCAAATATTACTATCAGACAGTTGGTAACAAAGATG
>NW_023185140.1:0-1681 GCF_002007445.2 Ailuropoda melanoleuca | reverse complement strand
AGGGCATCCAGTCCAGAAGCGCAAGCACCTCCATGGACCAGAGTCCCAGACTGGGCAGCTCTCCTCCTCGGCTAGGGTTTTGCAGACCGTCACCAGCAGTGACCAGCGCTCCTGCATCAAATACCGAGACTGGGCCCTGATACACAACTGTAGAAATTTCCCCTGCCTTTAGCCACACCTCTCTACAATTGCTCCTCTCTCTCCAGGGTCAGTGATACTATCCTTTCATCTGCTCGGTGGCTCAAAACCAAGAAGGGGCCCAGGTAGACATTGTCAAGTTAGGAGTTTGCCCCTGAGCCCATCACCCATTCCACAACCACCTTTTGTCCCCTTGTGTATAAACACTGCCTTGCCTTCTCTCTGCTCTCTGTTTCTTTTTCTTCATTAAACTGTAATATGCGATGATGGATTTGACTCTATGAGTTTTGCAGGATAATAGGGACTTGTGATATCTGCTGAATCAGAGGGCAACACACTCAAGATGTGGCCTGCAGGAAGTTATGTTCGCAGCTGTGCATGGAGTGAGTGAGAGATGAAGAGAGAATGAGGGTGCTGAGGGAGTCTTTGGGGGTAAGCCAACTGGGTCAGACTTTACAATTTGCCCAACTACCACACTGTGCTTCCCTCTTTCTGGATTTATCTCAGGGCAGGCCACACCCTGGGGCTGGAACACTTCTATACTAGCACAAGTAATCCTTGCCAAGAATTCCAAATGGCTCAGTGACAGCCGACTGACTAACTGCAGTGCCCAGCCTGGGTCACCGCAGGGGGCAACCTTTCTTTATCGCCCCCCTTGGGGACTTTGGGCCACAGTGGTGGGAGAACATGGTCAAAAGCTGTCCCTATGTCCTCATTCCTTGTGATTCAATGGTAGTTGCCCATTTCCCCAGTAAGACTCTGCAGCATTCTGCCTCCTTTTTCTTCCCACATCCTGAAATCTCAAGGCTCTGGAAAATCAAGAAATGAAACCAAGTTTTATTTAGAGATTTCCACCTGCTCAGATATTGTTCTGAGAATTTCACGCATAAATAATTTAACCTTCACGGTGATCCTATGAGTAGGCGTGATTATCCTCACTTTACAGATGAGAAAAAGGGGCATGAAGACATAAAGATCACTCTGTGCCAAAGGTTGCGGTTAGCAAGTGGTACAGCCAGGGTTTGAACATGAGTAGTTGGGCCCTAGAGTCCATGCTTGTCACTCGCATGGTATACTGATGTTATTTGCGTGGTTTTGTTTTTTCCACGATAGATGGGGGGGCGGGGAGTGGAATATCTTTGGTCTTTGAAGGCAGAGGTTTTCTTTATTCAGATCTCTGCTCTGTCCTTGGTTCTGAAATCTGGTCCAGACACCGGGGGACTCCTCTATTTCAAGAGGCTGGCACTTGTCATCACTCCCTCCAAACTTGACTTCTTAGTCCCACCTTTGGTTCTGACTATTCGCATGTGCTCAAAGATTTCCTGCTTCAGATCAAGTAAACATTTGTTTCAAAGCTCATCTTGAAAAAAGACGCAGACCCTGTCCATTTTGTTTTGTTCCCTTTAAAACCAAGAACAACAAAAAAGTCTTAAGGTCTTTATGGATAATAAAACTTACATAATTTAGCATTCAGCATGTTTACTTTTTTGTCTCAGCTGCTGGGGAGTATTTTTCATTGGATGATTAGAATACTTGCTTCCTT
>NW_023185139.1:0-1255 GCF_002007445.2 Ailuropoda melanoleuca | reverse complement strand
TGACTCCACATTTTCACAGGAATCGATCACATTTGAATGTAGCATGTGGGTTACAGGAGTGGAGACCCTGCTGCACGATGACGGGCCCTCTTGGCCCCTCCATCTGGAGTTGAAGGATCACCAAAGCAGGGAATTTCAGCTCTCAGAAGAGATGCTGCTCAGGGGCAGAGGCAAAGGATGCCAACCTCTGAATAAGCACTATGCATTTAAAAAGCCATTTCCTGACCCGCACCCTCGAGACAGCAGACTGAGACCGTGAGCCGGGAGCGTGCACTACCAGACTTCTCATGGAGCTCCGGAACTCCGCTGTGCTCACTGGATCCAGACTGAGACCGGGAGCACTGGGAGTGTGCGTGGGGCGGCTGGCGGCTGGTGGGCCACCTGCACCGGGGAGTGGGCAGACTGCGGACCCGCACCCTCGAGACAGCAGACTGAGACCGTGAGCCGGGAGCACGCGCCACCAAGCATCTCACGGAGCTTCGGAACTCCGGTGTGCTCACTGGATCCAGACTGAGACCAGGAGCTCCGGGAGTGTGCGCGGGGCGGCTGGCAGCTGGCAGGGTTAGAAACACAAAGGACAGAGACACACCGGCCCTGGAAGTGAGGGCTGGGACTCCGGGTGTGGGGCGCACAGCCCGGGATGCTGCAGGGTTGAGCAGCACCAACAGAAACAGAGTTAAAGTGGCCAGAACATCAGTGGAGAATGGACCGCGATCCCTCTGTTCTTTGACAGAGGCTGAATTTCGGCCGCTACTGCTCTGACTCTCAGAAGAGGCGCAGCAAACTGCCAGGGAAAGCCACCAGAGAACAAAACCCTGGAAATACCGGCTCACAGGGTGTCCATCCCCATCCCCCCTTGCAGGGGACATGGAGACTCTACCCAAACAGGGTTTCCTGAGTATCGGCGCAGCAGGCCCCGCCCACAGAAGGCAGGCTGAAAAATCAAGAAGCCCACAACCCAGAGCGCCTGAGTGGCGCAGTCATTAAGCGCCTGTCTTCGGATTAGGGCATGATCACAGCGTTCCAGAAAGGAGTCCCTCATCGGGCTTCTCTGNTTCCAGAAAGGAGTCCCTCATCGGGCTTCTCTGCTGGGAGCCTGCTTCTTCCTCTCCCACTCCCCTGCTTGGGTTCCCTTTCTTGCTGACTGTCTGTCATTCTCTCTCAAATAAATAAATAAAATCTTGAAAGAAGAAGCCCACATCCCTAAGATCTCTATAAAACAAGGGCGCACGGCCTGGGTCCCAGTCAACAACTT
>NW_023185138.1:0-1653 GCF_002007445.2 Ailuropoda melanoleuca | reverse complement strand
ATCATAAAGAATTTTAAGTTTTAATGATTTATTTTATATTGAGCATTTTTTTGATAGTTTACAAATATATTGAACAGTATAAATTCTAAATGTAAAATGATCTTCTGAAATTGGCTTGATCCAAGCCTCTTCAGGGTTATCAATGTCAGCCGATATAACGATATAACAGTTTAAAATTGTAATTGTCGTTCTTCTAAAACTTACAGTAGTTTTAGATAATCCATGCCTAATGTTCAAACTTAAAAATACTCTTCACCACCAACATCTATCTCCACTGACTGCAGATTAATTTACTAACTTATATGACCCATCTTGCCAAATTTACTAATTTATCCCCCAAAATTATAAGGAATAATATCATTCTGGAACATTCTTTTGGAATTTTTATTTATATTGTGATTGCACTATTCATTTGGCTATCTTAAACATATTCACTGATATATTTTCTTAGCAGATTTTAAGAAATGCCTAGTTTATTAAAAGCTAAAGATCATAGGTAAATTCATCTTACGAAAGTTTCCTTCTTGAAGATATTTGTGCATATATTCCTTTGAATGTACTCATAATGTTAACATTTCATGTAAGAACTTTTGGGTTATACTGATTTATTTCTAATGTTTATTTTAGTTATTCTGTTTTTCCCGAGTTTTTCTTCATGTTCCCACCAATTTCTCTATAAAATATTTACCCATTTCCCCCAAATTTCTTTTAACTGATCATAAAGTCTGCAGCATCTTATATTGAATTGGATTGTTGTAATGGCTTTCAAAGACATCTCCAGTCTGAACTGAGCAATGTTATATCCCTACAGGCAGGTGAGATGTTAAATGTTGTTTATGAGCCAACTGTTTCCTGCTGCAGCTCGAGGCCATTGCGGCAAATAGTAGAAAGAGGACTTGGAGCACACAGCACGCTGAGGGCAGGGGAGGGATCTGAAGAGCTCAGGGAAACAAAGCACAAGAGACTCTTAAAGATAGAGAACAAACCGAGGACTGATGGACGGAGGTGGGTGGGGGATGGCCCAGATGGGGAATGGGGATTAGGGAGGGCACTTGGTGTGATGAGCGCTGGGTATTGTATGTAAGTGATGAACCCTTAAATTCTACTCCTGGAACCAATATTGCACTGTATGTGAACTAACTAGAGTTTAAATAATTAAAAAAAGAAAAATGAAGAGCTCAGAGCATCAAGACCAAGCTACACATCTTATAAATAATCAAATACATTATTATATTAGGTAAATTGGCTTTTTTGCTTATTTGGTAAATCAGCTTTCATTGAATTGATTTTCAGCCAACTTCCCTAGAAGCCCCTCCTACAAATGGCCATAGAACATACATGTATAGAACACAGTAGTTTTATTTGTCTGAAGATAAAAAATTTCGTGAAAGTTCTGGGTCATTTTAATGGCTCTCAATGACTCCTCCAATGTTTTAGCTGGGGTTCTGGTGGGAGAAGAGCCATAGATGAGAGAAGAGGAAAGTGGAGGGAACAAAATGGCCTCTTGGACTTGGCTTGAGCCTTATGGTTCAGAGGAGAATGAGAGCAGAGGGTCATTTTTCATCAGAGTCTGTGTGAGAATCTGGGCTAAAGTCAGAGCTAGACACATTCAGAGCTGTGGAGAAGGGAGCCCAGCATCCCTTGAGTACCAGG
>NW_023185137.1:0-1493 GCF_002007445.2 Ailuropoda melanoleuca | reverse complement strand
TTGTGTATTACCTCTGTAATAGATAGAATTGTTTTGGACGGTTGGAAATAAATGCAATTATTTCAATTTTTTAAATGTGCCACAGTGAAAAGAATTGGGAAAATTAAGGACATTGTATGTAAATGCTAAATTTATGGGATAGAATTGACTATGAAAGGGAAATTCTATGTCTAGGACATGGATAGAGAGTGAAGGAGAAAGAAACTTAAAGAACCTGGGCAATAAAAGGAGTTGAATAGCAAGTGAAGGATCTTGAATATTGTTCATCGGGGAAGAAGCATTCACTGAAAAAAAGGGAGTGGCACTATAAGATTTTTTAAAATGAATACGTGGTAGTGCAGAAAATAGGCTGCAGGGAGGTGAAGTTCGGGTCATGAATACTAGTCAGGAAGAGGCAACTACTGTCCACTGGTTCTCAAACCAGATTATACCCTGGAACTCTCTGAGGAATATTTGTACAAAATATAGACTGTGAGGCTTTCTTTAGAATTAGATTTAGTGAGTCAAGAATGAAATCTAATAATCTGTATTTTACACTTGCTTCCCAGGTAATTCAAATATGTGTCACATGGCTTGTCCATGGGTGAAATGACATTAGATTGATGAGGAAGATGGAAAGAGAGATGGAAGAGAGTTCATAATGTAGAGACATCACTTCTGTGACACATTGGAGGTGAAGGGAAGTTGGTGAAAAATTGAGGAGACACTTGATGACTAGGTAGATTTTCATTTACCGAAAGAGAAAAAAAATAATTTTAAAGATACATGCACCCCTACATTTACTGCATTCTATTTAGAATGGCCAAGATACAGAAGCAACCTAAGTGTACATCTGTACACAAAAGAATAAGCAAGATGTGGTCCTTTTGTGTCTGTGTGTGTGTGTGTGTGTGTGTGTGTGTATGTAAAATGTTACCCAGCTATAAAAAAGGATAAAATCATGGCATTTGACACAACAGGCTATTACATTAAATTAAATAAGTCAGAATGAGAAAGACAAATACCATATGATTTTACTCATATGTGGAGTCTAAAGAAATGAATAAACAAAGAGCAGAATCAGACCTATAAATACAGAGAACAACTTATTTGCCGGAGAAGTAGAAGGTGGAGGGATGGGCAAAATGGGTGAAGGAGAGTGGGAGATATAGTCTTCCAGTTATGGAATGAATAAGTCACAGAATAAAAGTCACAGCATAAGGAATATAGTCAACAATATTGTAATAGTAATGTAGGGTGACAGATGGTAGCTGTACTTGTGGTGAACATAGTATGAGTTATAAACTTGTCAAATCACTAAGTTGTACACCTGAAACGAATGTAACATTGTAGCTCAACTATACTCAAATTTTTTAAAAAATCATTGAAATTAGGATGCAATGCCAGTTTGTAGGGAGGGTGTCTTCTAAACATCCAGGTGGTATATACTTTGTAGTATAATTCTACTACATATAATGACCTGGAAGTCATTGGAGTAGCTCATGGCATACTTA
>NW_023185136.1:0-1471 GCF_002007445.2 Ailuropoda melanoleuca | reverse complement strand
CAGTAGAGCATGCAACTCTTGTCACAGTTGTAAGTTCAAGCCCCACACTGGGTGTAGAGATTAGTTAAAAATAGAAAAAAAGAAAGAAAAGAAAGAAAAGAAAGAAAAGAAAGGAAAGAAAGAAAGAAAGAAAGAAAGAAAGAAAGAAAGAAAGAAAGAAAATAAATAAATAAATTAATTAATTAATTAATTAATGTTGGGGCACCCGGGTGGCTCAATCAGTTAAGCGTTTGCCTTGGGTTCAGGTCATGATCCCAGGGTCCTGGGATCGAGCCCTCCCTGCTCATCAGGGAGACTGCTTGTCCCTCTCCCTCTGCCCCTCCCCCCACCAGCCCATGCCTTCTCGCTCTTTCTCTCAAATAAAAAAAATGAATCATTGAACACTACATTAAAAACTAATGATGTACTCTATGTTGGCTAACTGAACATAATAATAATAAATAAAAAATTCTGCACCTGAAAATAATGCTACACTGTATGTTAACTAACTGGAATTTAAATAAAAACTTGAAAAATTAAAAATAAACAAACAAAAAGAAAATTAAAAATAAATAAAAAGAATAAAATCTTTTTTAAAAATCTTGATGTGATAGTTACCCAACTTTTGGTGACAGTATTTTCCAGAATCCTAAAACAGGAGCTGTATGGTATCTTGCTTTTTTAAAAAATTATTTTGCTTAATTTTCATAAAGGTGGTAGTCAGAGTCTGCCAATGCTAAAGAATATTTTTGTCCCATTATCACCTGACTTTCATATTGGAATCAAGGGCATGGATTTTAGATCAAGCCTCCACATATTCAGAATAATTATCTGTTGTATCATCTGGCAATGATGCCAAGTGTACGGTTGGTACGAAATGCAGCTGTGCTAAGCATACAAAAGCTACTTTTAAATCACGTAAGCTGGTCCCAGACTTACTCTCCATTTTGAAAGGCCACAATGAGATCATGAACCTAGATTTCAATAATGAGAAGAAAACTCACTTCATAATATATACCCATTTACTCACCATTTAATTCCCCCAACTGTCCCAACATGCTTACCTTTTTGCGTACTCCTTCTTGGGTGCTGGACAGCTTGAGCAAAACAGGAGGAAGGAATTTAGATATAATATTCTGTAACTGTTCATCTGTTTCAGCATGGCCAAGTCGTAAAAAGACCCGTTCAAGCTGATCTATAATACAAGAAGAAAAAAAGGAGAACTTAACAAATCAAACATAACCAAAACTAAGTATTTTTATAGCTTCATCCTTTTTCTGTACTGCAGATCATTCAGTCATGATTAACCACAACTAGCCCTGCATGCAGATGACTCTGACATACTAGGAAACAACACTAAAAAAGGTTTACTAGTTATTTATACTTTCTTACAACTGTCCTGGTCATTTAGCCGCTAGAAGAGAGGAAAGCAAAGCCAAGAACAGCAAAATTCTCTTCTACAGACAGTTATTCCTTTCTTCTACAGGATTTG
>NW_023185135.1:0-846 GCF_002007445.2 Ailuropoda melanoleuca | reverse complement strand
AAGAAGCAGGTTCCCAGCGGAGGAGCCTGATGTGGGGCTCGATCCCAGAACGCTGGGATCATGCCCTGAGCCGAAGCCAGACGCTTAACCGCTGTGCCACCCAGGCACCCCTAGAATATGCCTTATATTTTTAATCATTACTGATAGGTTTATGCAGCCATCTTTATTGGTGCCGATTCAGAGGCATCAACGGTTATAGACTGAATTTTTGTGTTTTTCCAGAGTTCATATGTTGACATGCTACCCCCCAGTGTGATCGATGGCAGCACCAGGTGGAGCCTTTGAGAGGTACTTAGGATTAGATGAGGTCACAAGGGTGGGGCCCTCATGATGGGATTAGTGTCCTTCCAAGAGTCGCCAAAGAGTTTACTTCCAGGCTCTGCTGTCTGCCCTGTGAGGATACAAGAAGTGGGCAGCCGGCAACCCGAAAAAACCTCTCACAAGAACCCAACCCCGCTGACACCCTGATCTTGGACATCCAGCCTCCAGAATTTTGAGAAATAAGTTTCAATTGTTTATAAGCACCCAGTCTATGATAGTCTGGTGTTCTTTTTTTGTTTAGTTTTTTTTTTTTATNTGTTAGTCACCATACAGTACATCCCTGGTTTCTGATGTAAAGTTCGATGATTCATTAGTTGCGTATAACACCCAGTGCACCATGCAATACGTGCCCTCCTTACTATATGGCAGTCTGTTTTCGCAGCCCAAACCCTGACCTGACACCACACTGTGTTACACCACCATTTTCCAGTCTAAGTTCCACCGAACAGCTGCGCACTATAAAACATATACTCTATCAGAACAGCTCAGGCTGCAGAAATATTGGGAACTGCATATGAAATCCCC
>NW_023185134.1:0-860 GCF_002007445.2 Ailuropoda melanoleuca | reverse complement strand
CGACCTCCTCCTTGCCCAGACCTGTCCACCGCCCCCTACCGCGACCTTGACCCAGCCATGCACCGAGGGGAACACTGGATGGGANCTGGATGGGACCGTGGGGGCCAGGACGGCGGGGTGGGGGTATATTTCATTCCTCTCTAGTCCCCAGGTCTGTCTCCATGTCCGCTCAGTCCAGCCGCCCTGCCTGGCAGGAGTAAGGCGGCCCCCGCCCCGCCCCCGCCTAAGAGGACGTGAGGGTCTCTGAGCAGGCGGTGGAGAGAGGGACACGTGAACCAACCCCGCGGTGAGCACCTCGGTGTTGTGCACGCCTGCTGTGTGGTGGGGTCGCGTGTGCGCGCTGTCTGCCGGTCCGTGCGCGCGCTGTCTGCCATTCCGTGCACGCGCCTGTGCAGGATGCACCCGCCTCCCCACGACCGTTGGTGGGAGGACCTCGCCCCCCGCCCGTGCTCCTGCACCATACCCACCCAACAGGTGGGAGCCCACCGGCTGCGCTGAGCTGCACTAATGAAGTTCCTCCATCCGCTCATGGGACAGTTGGCCAACTGAGGGCAGGAGGGGCAGGGACTGGCCTGGGACCCACCAGGTGAGCAAAGGCTGGAGGAACAGGGAGGGTTCTGGCTTCCTAGGCCAGGGCTTCAGCTTCCCATGGGGTTTCCATTGGGAATGAGAGCCCCTGAGATCCTGGGGGACCCCTGCCCACACTCCCATGTGGGGCCCTTTCCCCTGGGCTTCCTCCTGTGGGCACAGGTAAACACAAGGCTGTGCGCACACACACACAGACACAAACACACACACACAGACACACACACACACAGACACACACACTCCCCAGGTGGGGTCAAAGGGGGAGTGGACCC
>NW_023185133.1:0-1140 GCF_002007445.2 Ailuropoda melanoleuca | reverse complement strand
TATCTTTTCATGGAGGGAAAGATTTCTGAGGTCAAAGCAGAGAGTGTCAGAGAGTATTCACTTTGTTATCCGAGGGAAGTTTTCTGTGTTTGCCTAATAGCTTCCCAAGTGTTTATACCTAACTGTGTCCACCTTGGAAGCCTGGGACCAACCTGCATTTTACCCTGTACCAGCTGGTTATAAGTGCCAGGAAATTAAGCTGAGGAGGTAAGGAAGAAAATCCCTTCCACATAACTGATACACTCTAGAGTTTCCCTATATGCACATGGCTGGACAATTTTAGCTTGCTGTGTATAGCAGGTTTTTATTGTGATGTAGTTACAAATGTACAGAAAGTTGTAAGAATGGCATAAAGAATGCTGAAACACAGTGTGCCTAAACTCATTAACCAGTTATATTCTTGTGAACTTTGCTTTGGTATGTTTGCTTGCTTACTTTCTTGGTTGCTTGTTTCTTTATGAATAATGTGGCCTTTGGCTTCCTCTGAATACAGGGATTTTGGTTTTCTTCTTTAGTGCTCAGAACCGAGAAACAGAGGAGGCCTGGCCATCCAATACTATGCAGTTTTCAATTTGGAATCCAGATCTGATCACACTGTAAAGGAAGCATGGTATTTGAAGAAATAAATTAGAGAGAATATGGGGTGCCTGGGTGGCTCAGTCATTAAGCGTCTGCCTTCGGCTCAGGGCGTGATCCTCGAGTTCTGGGATTGAGCTCCACGTCAGGCTCTTCCACTGGGAGCCTGCTTCTTCCTCTCCTGGTCCCCCTGCTTGTGTTCCCTCTCTCACTGGCTGTCTCTCTCTCTGCCAAATAAATAAATAAAATCTTTTTTAAAAAATAATAAATAAATAAATAAATAAATAAATAAATAAAATAGAGAGAATGTGAGAATTTGGGGAAATCTAGGGGGAAAGCCAGAGTCTTCCAAGGAGAGAAAGATCATGAAGAAAAGCCAAGATGATCAGCGACTGTACACACAGGCTTAAGTTGAGAAGGAATGCTGAACAGATCTTTAATGGAATGATCTTGTTCCTCTGTGACTACGTGAGAATCGTGGAGAGGGGAAGGAACATAATGGAAAAGAAAAGACAAAGCCTGCCTGAGGGAACAGTGTGTCTCCACGGCTGGATGTTAAGATCA
>NW_023185132.1:0-1376 GCF_002007445.2 Ailuropoda melanoleuca | reverse complement strand
TTTCACCTAAACCAAGGGTTCGCTGAGGAGGAGCTTTCAGAGCCTTTCATAGGGAGAAGGAAGGAGGAGCTCGGAATTCGGACTAGAGATGATTTCAACAGCGTCAGTTAAAATGAGACAATAGATCTAATTCCTNTAATTCCCGTGTATGTACGTAGTTATACCCAAAGAGTGTTTCAGACTAAAGTGGATTTTCACTTTCAACAGGTGGTAGTACTGTCTTGCCCAGAATGGCACAGGCAAAGGAAAAGGAAAAGACAAGGCCCTAGGCAACCCTGTATTTAAAAAAGAAACCTTGATCCTTTAGTGGTAGATGAATGTAATCAAGCATCTCTAAAGTGATCGACAGCATTTTCTCCAAGAGCTGCTCAGAGTTCTGTTTTATCAACTCTCTGAATTAGTTGAAAATGCTACCAATTCTGTACCTTGAGCTAGTTAAGCCTGGGATTGAAAACCATTAATCTTGAAAATTTGTACGATTAAATTTTCTCTTCGAGCCCAAGGGGCCAATTTTACCTTTGGGAGTTTCTGAGTATGATAGAGACACCATATTTCTCATTTAAATGTTATGCAGTGGCACACGAAATTATTTACCTTGAAGCTCCTGAACTACTTAACTTTTTATTTGACCTTCTATGGATCTGACTTTCAGCTGTACTATCTAAGCTATATATCTGACGTATAAGCTTCTGTGAAACATGCCAAGGTAGAGATTTAATTACACTCTGCCTTTTTAAAAATAAAAATCAATATATTTTCTGTTTCAGGGCATTTGATGTAGAATTACTTTACATAGCACAGTTCTTTAAAATTCCAATAGCAGAAATTGCTGTCAACTGGACTGAAATTGAAGGTGAGTATATTGTTCATGTTACAGCTGATCTTAAGAGGGGGTGGGGGGTAGGCAACAATACAGTTGTCCAGTAAAGTTAGCTCGCTGCCCCCAACAGGGCCTGCTCAGCTGACCTGAGAGGGGCAGTTCCATGGAGTTCTGCCTCCTAATCCCCTCCACCGTCCAGATGGCTTACTGCCTTCTTTCTCCCTGCAGTCTCTTCCTGGGGTCTTCAGTAGGCCGACTACCCAGCCCAAGAAATTCAGCAAAACTTCTACAGCAGACAGTATCATGGCAGTCTGAGGCTAGAAGCAAGGTTGACAAGTCTTTTGAGATAAATTTTGTTTGTATCACCTTTTATTTAGTATTGTCTTATTTCATTACCCAGTCAGTATTGAGTACCTACAAGCCAGCATGCAGAGCTAAATAAGGAATTAGAGGTGTTTTTACTCCAGATGTCCACAGTCCATTCCGAGCCAGTTTTTAACTGGTATCTGTACATATATCCAAAAAATATGAAAATATCTAAGATCTCTAATTATGA
>NW_023185131.1:0-566 GCF_002007445.2 Ailuropoda melanoleuca | reverse complement strand
AATAAATAAATAAAATCTTTTAAAAAAATGTGATGATTCAGACTTGCTTCTGATAATATTGATGATTTTTACAGCTACTAAAATTTCTTTCAGAGCTAATGTCAAGTAAAAAGCATTGAGACAACTGATTGAAGGAAAGTGAGATGTATCACCAAGCAGCAAACAACAAAACTGCTCAAAGGAAAGCGNCTGCTCAAAGGAAAGCATGTGAAACTTTTCTTTCAGCCTGTATCATTTTATGATAGCTACTGTAATAAATTATAATAAATTTGATGGTTTAAAGCTGTAGAAATTTAATCTCTCACAGTCCTAAAGTCCAAAAATCTGAAATCAGTATCATCAGGTCAAAATCAAGATGTTGGGAGGGCCATGCTCTCTCTGGAGGCTCTAGGGAAGATCTATACCTTGTCCCCTTCAGTTTCTGGTAGCCACAGCATAAATTTGGCCTGTGACTTAAAGATTATGCCAATCTTTAAGTTCAGGAACTTCAAATCCCTCTCTGTTCCATTTTCACATTGCGTTTTCCTCAATATGTGTGTGAAATCTCCCTCTTCCTCTCTCTTATA
>NW_023185130.1:1314-1580 GCF_002007445.2 Ailuropoda melanoleuca | reverse complement strand
TATAGTTTTAAAAGCCTGGCTTTTATACTTTCTGCTTTTTCTATAATCCTCACTCTAACATTGATAGGCAAAGAATAATGATTTTTCTTGTTCTATTTGTAGTTGAAACTATTGCTTGACTCATCAAGAAATTCTAATGAGAAACTTTCTATGACCAGCAATCAGGTTGCAGAACTATGGCTATTTTCCATGTATATTTTGGAAACCTTAGTAATTGAGTAATTAAAATATATCATATCATCATGTGTCTAGAAAAAATTAGGATA
>NW_023185130.1:0-1188 GCF_002007445.2 Ailuropoda melanoleuca | reverse complement strand
CCTCTCCCCCCCCCCCTGCTTGTGTTCCCTCTCTCGCTGGCTGTCTCTATCTCTGTCAAATAAATAAATAAAATCTTAAAAAAAAAAAAGAAAAAATTAGGATATACTCAAAATATGAATGATTAGGGGTTGGAAAATTTTTTAATCTACGGGTTTATTGTCTTAGACTGGCATGTCTAAAGCATTCTCAAAGCGCTTTTATCTACATTATACATTTTTAAAAATTTGAGGTAAAATTCACATAACATGAAATCAACCATATTTTAGAGGAAACCAGTGGCATTTAGGGTATTCCCAATGTTCTCAAAACTTCTTGTGCATCTGATCCCCTGTAGGGCTTGTTAAAACACACAATGCTAGGCCCCACCTCAGAGGTTTTGACCTGATAATTTGCATTCTCCCAAGTTCCCAGAGGATGCTGATGTTGTTGGTCTAGGGACCACACTTTGATAACCACTGATCTATGAATTCCTAAACAGCTGAAATGACAAGAATTGAGTCTATCTTTAAGACTCCCTCCTCTTTGAGGAGAGGGTAAATGGCTCATTAGAAGCCAGCTGGTGATGCTAAAACCTACCAGTGGGGATTATTCCAAAGGTTGTTTGAACTGCATCTCAGAGTCCCACGCTTCAGGGAAAATGCAAATGTTAACCCAACTTTGGCTTGGAGCCACTCTGAAAACCTTAAACATTGGGCTTAGCCATAGATTAAGAGGATATATACAAAAGGAGGGCACTGGATTTCTAATGTATTTTTAGTGACAGTTTCCATTCACAGTATGTTAAAGTCAGTGAGCAGGAAAAGAAAAAAAAAAAAGAAGAAAAAAGCAAGCAAAGCATTTCATTTCTTTAAGTAATACATGTGGTAAGGGGTTAAACCTTGGGTGAAAAAAAATTATTTTTGCTAGAGTATTTGTCCTATTTCTCAAAGACACTAGATCTTCCTTCATTTTCTACAGTTTTGGAGTCCTGAATATAGTGTAGTGCAAACGCCTGCTATACAACAAGGTAAGACTTTAACAGCGAGTTTTATATAGCCAGCGCTTTTTGAAAGCAAGGTGTACTGAGGAAAAAAAAAAAAATGCTGGATATTGGACGCCTAACCTCTGCTTTTGGGCTCCAGCTCCCCATCAGGCAAACATTTAGAAAAATTCTATTGCTTGGGAATAACAAGGAAAAGTTCTCACCT
>NW_023185129.1:0-815 GCF_002007445.2 Ailuropoda melanoleuca | reverse complement strand
CAGGCACTTAATGACTGCGCCACTCAGGTGCCCTGGGTTGTGGGCTTCTTGATTTTTCAGCCTGCCTTCTGTGGGAGGAGCCTGCCATGCCGATACTCAGGAAACACTGTTTGGGTAGAGTCTCCATGTCCCCTGTGAGGGGGGATGGGGATGGGCACCCTGTGAGCTGGTATTTCCAGGGTTTTGTTCTCTGGCGGCTTTCCCTGGCGGTCTGCTCTGCCTCTTCTGAGAGCCAGAACAGTAGCGGCCGAAATTCAGCCTCTGTCACAGAATGGAGGGATTGCGGCCCATTCTCCAATGATGTCCTGGCCCCTTTAACTCTCTTTCTGTTGGTGCTGCTCAACCCTGCAGCATCCCAGGCTGTGCGCCCACACCCGGTGTCCCAGCCCTCACTTCCAGGGCCAGCGCGTCTCTGTCCTTTGTTTTTCTATCCCGCCAGCTGCCAGCCACCCCACTCGCTCCCGAGCCNGGCTGTGCGCCCACACCCGGTGTCCCAGCCCTCACTTCCAGGGCCAGCGCGTCTCTGTCCTTTGTTTTTCTACCCCGCCAGCTGCCAGCCGCCCCACTCGCTCCCAAGCCCCCTGTTTCAGTCTNGGTCGCGCTTGCACTCCTGAGCTCTCAGTTTCACTCTAGTTCGAGTGTGCGGTCGGGAGCTCCTGTTTTCAGTTTGGACATGGGCGTTCCCACGCTCACTGTCTCAGTCCGCTCTCTTGTGGGTGCTGGTCTGAGAGTCCAGCCCGCTCTGCAGCACAAGGGGCTATTGCTTCCCGGCGCCTGAGTGCAGAGGCTCCCTCCCTCCCCCTTCCCTTTATCTT
>NW_023185128.1:0-1263 GCF_002007445.2 Ailuropoda melanoleuca | reverse complement strand
TTGCTAATTTTAAAATTCTTTTTATCGGCGTTGGCCACAGCAACTTCCTGGAAGACATGTCTCTAAAGGCAGGGAAACAAAAGCAAAAATGAACTATTGAGACTTCATCAAGATAAAAAGCTTACATCAAAAACTAGGGATGTACTATATGGTGACTAACATAATAAAAAAAAAGTGAAAAAACAAAAAAAGCTTCTGCACAGCAAAGGAAACAGTCGACAAAACTAAAAGGCAACCTACAGAATGGGAGAAGATATTTGCGAATGACATATCTGATAAAGGGCTGGTATCCAAGATCTATAAAGAACTTCTCAAGCTCAACACCCCAAAAACAAATAATCCAGTTAAGAAATGGGCAGAAGGCATGAATAGACATTTTTCCAAAGAAGACATCCAGGTGGCTAATAGGCACATGAAAAGATGCTGGATATCATGCCTCATCGGGGAAATAGAAAACAAAACCACTATGAGATACCACCTCATACCTGTCAAAATGGCTAAAATTAACAACACAGGTAATAATAGATATTGTTGAGGATTCAGAGAAAGGGGAACCCTCTTATCTTGTTGGTGGGAATGCAAGCTGGTACAGCCATGCTGGAAAACATTATGGAGGTTCCTCAAGAAGTTAAAAATAGAGCCACCCTATGACCCAGCAATCACACTACTGGGTATTTACCCCAAAGATACAGGTGCAGGGAAAAGAAGGGGCACCTGCACCCCAATGTTCATAGCAGCAATGTTCACAATAGCCAAATAGTGGAAGGAGTCAAGATGTCCTTCAATAGATGAATGGATAAAAAAGGTGTGGTTCATATATACAATGGAATATTAGCCATCAGAAAGGATGAATACTTACCATTTACATCGACATGGATGGAACTGGAGGGTATTATGCTAAATGAAATAAGTCAATCAGAGAAAGACAATTATCATATGATTGCACTTATAGGTGGAACATAAGAAATAGTGGAGAGCATCATAGGGGAAGGGAGGGAAAACTGAATTGGAGAAAATCAGAGAGGGACACAAACCATGAGAGACTCTTGAGTCTGGGAAACAAAATGAGGGTTGTGGAAAGGGAGGTGGGGGCGATGGGGTACCTGGGTTATGGGCATTAAGGAGGGCATATGATGTGATGAGCACTGGGTGTTATACACAACTAGTGAATCATTGAACACTACATCAAAAGCTAATGATGTGCTCTATTTTGGCTAATTGAATTAAATAAAAATATATAAAAAATAAAATTCTTTTTATCTT
>NW_023185127.1:0-1527 GCF_002007445.2 Ailuropoda melanoleuca | reverse complement strand
TATAAGAAACTGCCAAACTGTTTCCCAAAGTGACTGTACCATTTTGCATTCCTACCAGCAATTTATGAGAGTTCTCCTTGTTTTGCATCTTACCAGCACTTGGTATTGCCATTTAAAATAAAATTTTAACTATACAGATAGGTGTGTGAAAGTATTTCATTAAGGTTGTAATTTGCATTTATGTAATGATTAAGGATGTTGAATATCTTTTCCTATGCTTACTTGCTATTTCTCTTTTTGGTGAAGAGTCTGTTCAAGATCTTTTGTCCTTTTAAATTGGTTGTTTGTATTCTTGTTGAGTTTTGTTAAAATATATATTCTGGTTATAAGTCTTTTGTGAAAAGCATGATTAACAAGTACTTTCTCCCAGAATGTGGCTTGTCTTTTCATTTTCTGTCTCTCTCTTTTTTTTTTCTTGTCTTTTCATTCTCTTAACAGTGTCTTTGCAAAGCAAAATTTTTTAATTTTGATAAAGTCCAATTTATTATTTTTTGGTTTTATGAATGTGTTTTTGATACTGTGTCTAGGAACTCCACCTACTTCAAAGTTACAAAGATTTTCTCCAGTGTTTTTGTCTAAAAGTTCCATGGTTTTACATATGGATCTTGTATATCCTGCAAGCTTGCTAAGTTCATTTATTAGTTTATAGGAGCTTTTTTGTAAATTCCATGGGATTTTCTATACAGATAGTTAAGTCATATGTGAACAGAGATAGCTTTATTCCTTCCTTTCCAGATTATTTTTATTACACTGGCTAGAGCTTCCAGTAAGATATGGAATAGGAGTGGTCAGTGTGGACATCCTTGCCTTGTTCCTGATCTTAAGGGAAAAACATTCAGTGTTTAATCATTAAATATGATGTTAGCTGTAAGTTTTTTGTAGATCTCCTTGTCAGGTTAAGGAAGTTCTATTCCTAGTTTTCTGAGCATTTTTATCAGGGGCATTAAATTTTGTCAAATGATTTTTCTGTATCTCTTGAGATGATTCACTGCTTTTCCTTTTTAGTCTATTAGTATGGTGAAACAGCAATTTTCAAATTTTGAACCTCAGATTAATGCCATTCTGTATATATTGCTGGGTTAAGTTTGTTAATTTTTTTGTTGAGGATTTTTAGATCTGTGTTCATTAGGATATTGGCCTGTACTTTTCTTTTGTTATAATGTCCTTGTCTCATTTTGGTTCAGGGTAATACTGGCTTCATAGAATGAGTTGGGGAGTGTTTCATCGTCTTCTATTTTCTAAAAAGGATTTATAGAATTCATATTGTTTCTTCCTTAAATATTTGGTAAAATTCTCCAGTGAACTCATCTGGTCCTGGTGTTTTCTTTGTTGAAGAAGTTTGAACTTTGAATTCAAGTTTTTGAGTAGATGTAAGACTATTTAGATTACCTCTTCCTTCTTGAAATCAGTTTTGGTAATTTGTTTTTCAAAGAATTGGTCCATTTTAAATATGTTCTTGAATTTATCGTATAGAGTCATTTGAAGTATTCCATTATAGTGTTAATGTCTGTAGGGTCTGTAGTGATA
>NW_023185126.1:1849-9455 GCF_002007445.2 Ailuropoda melanoleuca | reverse complement strand
ACAGATGCTCAGCATCTGAGCAGCTCTCAGTATTGGTTGGAGAGCCTCTGGAGCCCGTCTGCGCTGGAACCCGTGGCCACCCGTAACAGCTGTCACTCTCCCCTCTCTGAGCCTCAGTCTCCTCATCTGTGAACTGGGATAATGACAGAGCAACATCGGGATCGCTGTGGGGACCAAATAAAGCGGCCCCCATAAAGCACTTGGCCCCTCTCGGCTCATGGGTGGTACTCAGTAAGCGTGACCAGCCAGGGCAGTTACCGTTACCAGCCCTGCTGCCGGGCCTGGTGCTGGTGGGAAGGAAAGGGGTGCTCCCCCAGTGAGCACGTGGGCTGGCCATCAGTGAGGACAGCTTTTCCCAGGGGGAAACCCCATGTGCTCCATTTCAGAAAATCAAGGCTGTGTACGACACCAACCCGGCCAAGTTCCGGACCCTGCAGAACATCCTGGAGGTGGAGAAGGAAATGTATGGAGCCGAGTGGCCCAAAGTGGGAGCCACGCTGGCACTGATGTGGCTGAAAAGGTGACAGGCTTGGGCGGCAGGGTGTGTGTGGCTGTGCAGCCCGGGGGCCCTGCTCTGCAGAAGAGGGACGTCTGGCCCTACTATTGCCCTGTGAGGTCACCTCCATTTCTTTCACATAGGCTCCCTTATGTGATGCTAGTTAGTAGCTGAGGAAAAGCGCCCAAAGGGCCAAGGCCCACCCGATGGTGATGCTCCCTGTTCCAGCCCCATCAGAGACTTAGCAAGTGAGTGCATACTCTGGGCGTTATGTTAAACATTTCCTGCACCTGATCGTATTTCATGTGCTGGGAGTTAGGTGTGGTGATTATCCCCATCTCACAGAGGGAGGCCACTGGGGGGGTTCTGGAGGCCAAATCATGGGCCCAGGTCACAAGGTCAGAGCTGGGACTCAGTGGCCAAGCACAGTTGTGCAGGTTGTGCACTGCACAAAGGCATCCTATCCGGGGCTGGTTACATCATGCACAGGGTAGATTCATATATTATGAAAGCTACTTGACAGAAATATAGTGTCTTGAGTAGAAGAAACTCTTATTTGCACAGATTTGTCCCCTGGGCTGGGGACAGGGTATCCAGATGAGGGATTTAAACCCAGACGATCTTACCCCAGACTTGATAATGCTCATAATCACTATATATATTGTCCTTCCAGCAAATACTTGAAGCCAGATACAGTTGTTCCCATCTTACAGATAAGGCCACCAAGGCTCAGAGAAGCCAAGCAGCTTGCTTGCTGCACTCACACTGCTCTCTGAGACCAGCTACAGAATTCTCCTTTAGCTATGGGAACAACACTGGCAACCGCTAGGAAGCCAGGGACGCACTTTCAGCCCCACAGATGTTCCCAGCATTGCCTACTCTTGAGCCTGGAGTCAGTTGTCAGGAAGGGTGCTCCTCCCCTGTCTCCTCTCCCCACCACGCACTTCTTTGGTGAAATGGAACAGGGGGAGTCAGGTCCCTGGAGGGTGCAGCCTAGTGGGCATCAGGGGAGTAGGTGGGCTAGGATTAGCACCCTCACAACATGTTGCAGGACTTGCCCCCACTGAGCTGCCCTCTTTGGTCTGTCAACAAGAGACTCCCAGGCCTGGATGAGAACTACCCTGGGTCTACCCATCAGCATGCTCTGTGGGGTCCTGAGGAGGAGAAAGGCAGATGGTGATGTTCAGCTCAGTTAGATTGTTCGTGTTCAGGGCAGACGTGGACAGAGTCAGGTGACTGGGAGGGCAGGTGAAGGAGATGCCAACAGGCTGAGCACATAATAAGCACCTGCTGTGTGTGGGGTGTGCGGGGGTGTGTGGTATGCCACATTAAATGAGGCAGGGCCCCACTGTGGTATCACAGCCTGGCCCGGGCATCAGGCTGGTGGATGGACCCTGACAGCAGGATAGCAGAGCCTGAAGCAGAGACAGGTCAGGGAGGGCTTCCTGGAGGAGGGGTGCCAAGCAGAGTCTCTGGGACTGAGCGGGAGGGTGGCAGGAGGACGAGGCCTTTGAGAGGTGGGAGGGCAGGAGAGGCCCGGTGTGTCTGCTGCTCTGGGAGGGTCTGGTCCAACAGGCTCTGGATTTGAGGCAGGAGCAGGGAGGGACCAGGTGGGATTGGACAAGGATGAGTCCCAGCATGGTCAGGGGGCTGGGGAGCCACCGAGGGCCATGAAGCTGGTCAGCAGCAGGGTCAGATGGTGCTTCATCCCAGCTGCTGGGTAGAGGGGTGGTCATTAGGGCTGGAGGGAGGCAGGGGCTCGAGAGGTGACTGACCCAGAGCAGGGCTAGGATTGTCCCCTAGGCTCAGTTCTGCAGCCCAGGCGGATCCCTGATGGTTAAGGGTTCTATCCAGGCACAGAGGACTTCCCTTTACCTCCTAGGTGATAAAGTTAAAAGATGCCTTAGTCCCAGTGTTCCTGCCCATGAGAGCCCTCCAATGTGATCCCTACCTCCCTGCAGGGAAGGAGCAGAGCAGCTCATCCAGGGACTCTGGGGGGACAGTGAGGGACAGAGAAGGAAGGAGTCCAGCTCGGGGATGAGACAGCTGGGTTTGCATCCTGGCCTTTGCCCAAGGCTCTCGGGGCGCTCAATGTTCTCCTCTGTGAAATGGGCGGATTATGGGGCTGAAGGAGCAGGAGATGAAATGTTGTGCATTAAGGGACTAGCAGGTACCCATCTTTGCCGTAGTCACCCTGCTGTACCCCATGGCCCTCTCCAGGCTCTTAAAGCATTGTCCCGTCCCTGGAGGAAGGGCCCAAGTGGCCGCTGGAGGGTGCAGACAGTGGCTTGGGGCCGTGGTGGGGGTGGGGAGCCTGGGCACAGGGCCAGGCTCGTCAGCGTGCCTAGTGGGTCCAGAGTCCGTGGCCCCATGAGCCCCAAGGGCCAGCGCTGTGTCTTCAGTCTTCAAGCGCCGACGGCCGCCTGCCACGTGCCAGCCCAGGGGAGGCCACACGGCCACGGAAGTGGGCAAGGCGGGCCCAGACCTAGCCCCCGGAGACCTTACAGCCCCACAGGGACTGCGGTCAGCCAGTCGCCGGGGAGAGGCTGCACTGAGGCATGGGGGTCACATTCCACATAAACCAGGTTCAGGATAACACCGGAGGCGTGACCGCCACCGTGCGCGTGTACGCAGACGTGGCGCGCAGCAGGCGCCCGTCCGAGTGCGTGCGGGAGTGGCTTGCGCAGGCGCGCGCTGGCGGGCTGCGGGCGGGAGCATGCGCGGTCCTGAAGAGCCGTCTTTCTCCTGCGCTGCAGAGGCCTCCGCTTCATCCAGGTCTTCCTCCAGAGCCTCTGCGACGGGGAGCGGGACGAGAATCACCCCAACCTCATCCGCGTCAACGCCACCAAGGCCTACGAGATGGCGCTCAAGAAGTACCACGGCTGGATTGTGCAGAAGATCTTCCAGGTGAGCCGGCCCGGGGTCCAGGAGCGCTCTGTGCCTCTGTGGGGAGGGGCCGGCGCCCTGAGGGGCCCTGTCCAGTGCGCTTGCGCAGCTGCGTCTCTGGCCGCAGTGGTGTTACTGTGGATGCCCGTGGGGTTTGTGTCGAGTGTCTCGTGAGGCCTGATTGGGCGGCCGTGGGAGAAAGCCTGGTGGGGGGTCTTGCTGGCCGGAGGCCTGTTTTGCCGCTTTGAATTCTGCCCAGATCCTCACCCTGGGCAGGTTAGAGAGGAAAGGCTCCTGCACCCCCTGGGGCATCTGTTGAAGCGACACTGGTCCGCAGGCGTCTGGGTGGCTTATGTTGGGATGACGCTCCCCAGAGTTTCTGGAAATGGGCCTCCCAGGGTCGCCAGGCTGAGAGGCCCACTCTGGCGATGAAGAGGCCCTTTGGGGTGCCCTCTGCACTGTTGCGGCCACCCTGCATCTCTCGGCCCGCTCACCTTGCCCAGCCGGTCCTGGCCCACCATCTCGCCTGCAGCCCATCCTCGTCCCCCTGAGAACCGGGTTCTGGCAGTCTGGCCTCTTTCCCGCAGGGCATAGGCTGGGACGGGAGCCTGTCTGGGTGTTGGCAGGAAGAGCTGGGTCGCCTCTGGGCTGTGCTGTCCGGCAGCGCTGGGGCAGGGCCATCCCAGGTGGGTGCCATGAAGCCCTGCCCTCCCTGTGTGCCGCTCACAAGTGGCACCGGAGTGACAGCGGTGTGTCCTGCGCACCTGGCCCAAGGCGGGCTGCCCACGGCTTGTGCTCTTTACAAATGCGCCGTGGAGTGGGTGCGTCCTCACCCCCATTTCACAGATGAGGAACTGGTGCTCAGAGAGGTTAACTGTCTTGCTCCAGATCACACAGTAAGAGGGAGTCTGGGATTCTGCCTCCCTGAGCCTTCGCATCCTCCTCTTTCAAATGGGTATAGACTAGGCCCCATCTCCAAGGGTCATAGTGAAGGCTGAACAAGTCAGTGTGCACGAAGTGCTTGGTGCATGGTTTACGCTCCATTACTAGAAGTCTTGCTGTTGGCGTTCATCATGGTGGTACTATTTATAGCCGCCTCACCCTGTTAGACTTGGCCTAAGCTTCTCATCCAGTTGCACCCTTTTCTTTCCGGTTCTGGAATTTTCTGTGCGTTTCTGCTTCTCAGTACTTTTCATGGATCAGGGAAGCCCTGAAAGTTAGGGAAGCGTCGCCCCCTGAAGGACAAGAAAGGCCACAGTCCATATTACCAGTCCGCCTTCTCCGGGTTGGCCTTGTCCAGAGCAGGGAACCCAGAGGCCAGAGGCTCCTTGGCGCTGGGACCTGTGCCTGGTACCGTGCAGCCTGATTCGGTGGGTGCCATCATCATCCCCATTTTACAGATGAGGAAACTGAGGCTCAGAGAGGCTAAGTAACTTGCTCGAGGCTCACAGCTAGTTGGCGGCACAAGCTGGAATTTGAACTCAGGTCTGTCGGTCCCCAAAGCTCGTGTCTGTCCTGCTGTCCCTCACGGGGTAGAAGGGCACACACATCTCCCTCTTCCTTTCCCTTCCGATGCCACAAGTAGCGCGGACCTTGGGGACGTCCCTTCCCAGAACCCCACCATCCCCGGCCCAGCGGCCCCGCTTGGTGGCCCTACCGGTCCCCTAACCATGCCGCCTGCCCCCCTTGTTGCCCATCTCAAGGCAGCGCTGTACGCGGCACCCTACAAGTCCGACTTCCTGAAAGCACTCTCCAAGGGGCAGAACGTGACGGAGGAGGAGTGCCTGGAGAAGGTCCGCCTCTTCCTGGTCAACTACACGGCCACCATCGACGTCATCTATGAGATGTACACCAAGATGAACGCCGAGCTCAACTACAAGGTGTAGGCACGCCCGGGAGGGCCGCTCGCAGCACCAGGCGAACCCGAATCACTGTGAATCAGGCTGGCAGGCCGCGTCCAGAGCCGCCTGGAGGCCGGCGGGGGCCCGCAGGGGACAGCCAGCCCTGGTGTTTTTTAAAAGTCATTTTGGGGGGTTTATCCTAATGGAGCAATAAATAACAGTCCTACTTCCAAATCCCCTTTGAATTTCACAACAGCACAGACTGACTTTAATCCCTCCATTTCAGTGTGGTAAAAATCAATTAATGTTTCTAATCAAGTCTGAAGGGTTCCCCCCCTCCTTTTTTTTCTGGTTTTTCCCCATGCGGAGCATAACTCTGGGGGGAGCTGTGTGTCATACACCTCATCTGAAAAAGAAGCTCGTGTCCTTAGGATCTGGCTGAATGATGTTTTGGGTATTTTAAGGACCATGAAGAGTTTGATTTGAAATTATACAGGGCCCCTGTGGTGGGCTTTTTTTTTTTTTTTTTTTTCTAGAGCAAACTGGTGTGTCTTCTCATGTGGTTTGCACAGCCCGACCTCACAACACTGTCATTATAGATCCTGCTCTTTCTTACTGTCTTTTGCCAGACGATGTTTTTATAGCCGAAACCAACCAGCAAGCCTTTGATGGCCAAGGGGGGGGTGGTTATTTTAAAGCTATCAGGCACAAATAAGTGACCACAGATGACTATATTTGCATTCTTCTGCATAGTTATTTTCTTCAGGGACAGCTTTTCCAACCTAAGAAACTACCTACCATGTGTATTCTCTCAAGGGGGAGAGGGTGGACCCTCCATCTGCTGAGACCCAAGAAAACGCCTCACTGCCTTAACTGTCCTTCCTGGCGCTAAAAAAGAGCTGTATTTTTTAAAGTGTTGGGGTAAACAAAGCAACCCCAAAAGAACTGATGTGTGTTCAAAACCCAATGAGGAACAATTGGTGATTTTTATGCAAGAAACTAAATGATCCTTAATAAATAAATCTCTATTTTGGAATCACATTGGTGTGCTGTTTTGGCTCATGATTCTTTTTTTTTTTTTCTCCCCCACTCTGGAACAGAGGTTACAACTGGGGACCAGCCAGGGACTTGTCTTCTGGCCTCCATGGTTTATAAAAATAGAAGTGGTGGCCACATTGAGAAATGGGGCAGATTTCACACACAAACCTTGATTTCTAGCTGCTTTCGAAAAAAATCGGACTGCATGGCAAGCACTGAGAAATAACCGCTCCCTTGGCTGGATGGGACAAGTGGACAAATGTATTCTCCACTTTGCCTCAGTCCCCAGCAATCCCCATTGCCTCCCTAACCTGTGGGGTTATTTGCACTTTCTCATAGGCCGATGGTTCTTCTGATACCAGCATTAAATGGAGAGAGAATCTTTATCTTACTTCATTCCTGCTTCTACAGAGTTGATAGTCTAGGGGGCAAGATGAGCCAGTAAATCAACAGTGATGACATAGAGTCGTCAGTGCCCAGAGGGTGCCTGGGTCACAGATGAGGGGCCACATCCTGGGATGCTTCTGAGGGAGCCACAGCTGGCCCTGAGCCTCCGTGGAAGGAGCAGGGTGGGGAAGAGCCTGGCAGAGGAGGAGGGGCAGGGCAAGCTGCAAGGTGTAGGCAGAGACCTGGTGGCCTGACAGGTGTGTGTGTGCATGCGAATGGGCACGTGCTCACGTGTGCACATAATCATGCTACGAAGGGATTTGAACACAACCCTGAAAATGATGGAACGTCTTCCAGAGTCTCCTGCTCAATCCAGTCAGGTGGCTGGTTTGGAAGGCTGCCTCTGGCATGACCAAGGGATGGACACCTGAACCAAGTTTTTTACTGCCTCTGATTTCATTATATTTCCCACTGTTGCTGGTCTAGGAATGCTACTGACCTTTCTAAGCTGTAACTGCTTTTGAGGCCTTTTGTCACTTCGGGTTTCCTAGAAACACAAAACTCTGCCAACGCGTAAAAAGAATTCTGCATCTTCCTTTGAAAAACAGTCTTTCTTGGGGCTCCTGGCTGGCTTCATCGATAGAGAATGCGGCTCTTGATCTGGGGCTTGTGAGTTCCAGCCCCACGTTGGGGGTAGAGATTACTTAAAAAAAAAAAAGAAAAGAAAATAAATGAAAAAGAGGGACTCCTGGGTGGTTCAGTCGGTTAAGCGTCTGCCTTCGGCTCAGGTCATGATCCCAGGATCCTGGGATCGAGTTCCGCATCGGGCTCCCAGCTCAGTGGGGAGCCTGCTTCTCCCTCTGCCTGCCGCTCCCCCTGCTGGTGCGTGCTCTCTGTCTCTCTGACAAATAAATAAAATCTTAATAAATAAATAAATAAATAAATAAATAAATAAATA